>NC_045597.1:54177424-54480454 GCF_009762305.2 Zalophus californianus
CCCAATGAAACAGCAATCTAGCCTGGCTCACCCTGTCACCAGGAACAAAACTGTCAAGGAGAATATGATAAGCTCCAGAAATATTTGTTGAATAAAAGAGTTGGGAATTCTTTCTTTCACAATATATATTCTGGAAGAGAAATGAGACTGTCCCTCCACCTCTCTTGTGAGTAAATCTGTGTGGTAGACAGAATAATGACACCTCCTTCCCCCGACAAGATGTCCACATTGTATTCCCTGGAACCTGAATATGTTAACCTAATGTGGCAAAGGAGACTTTACAGGAGTGATTAACATTAAGAACACTGAGATGAGAGGTTTTCCCAGATTATCCAAACAAACCCAATTTAATCACATGAGTCCTTAACTCTTAGCTATAGAGAATCAGAGAGATGGCAGCATGAGAAAGACTCGACCACCCTTACTGGCTCTGAAGATGGAAAGGTGTCCCTAACCAAGGAATGTGTACAACTTCTAGAAGCTGAAAAAGGCAAGAAAACAAAATTTTCCCTGGAGCCTCCAGAAAGGAAAGCCACCCTGCTGACCCCTTGACTTTAGCCCAATCCCCCTTGTGTTAGATTTCTGACTTTCAGAACTTCAAGATAATAAGTCTGCATGTTTAAGTCACTAAGTTTATGGCAACCTGTTAGCACAACAATAGAAAACTAATATAATCTCTTTGCATTCTTCTATCAGGGGAAGACCACTACCCAGTTTCTGGGCACTGTCCTGTGAGGTTAAGCAACAGAAAAGCACATATTTACCCACTAATTCATTCATTCACTGATTCACTCAGTGAATTTACAGAGCACCTCCCATAGGCTAGGCACGGTTCTATGTGCAACAGAAAACAACAGTAAACTAGAGAGTCTTGGTTGTCTTCTGTTCTCATGGAGCTTCTGTTCCAGGGGTAAGAGAGAGAGACACTAAATAGGCCAATAAATATATAAAATAATTTTAAACAATGATAAGTGCTGTGAAGGAAATAAAACAGGGTGATGACAGGGAACACAAGAGACAGAGCTGGGGGGAAAGGAAATCGAAGGCTGGGCAGGAAGAAAGCTCTTTAAGAAATGACAATTTAGCTGAAATCAAAGAAGTACAAGAAGCCTGGAAGACAAAGATCCAAGTCCACTCCTGAGCCAGTAACCCATGCCTGACCTCGCCTTCTTAAGCGTACTGTAAGAGATGAAATACCCACTTTGAGAAATTGACAGGACTTCTTGCTCCGAGGGAAAGTGCACTGTGTGAATTGCTACGTTCATTTTCCTGTCCTCACTCTTCACAAGCATGACTTTTAAGGCTTTATTTTTTAACATATTTTATGAGTAGTGTAAAGGTAGCACTATCCCAGAGTCCCTGGATATCATTCTCCATGAGAGCACTGAGTGCTCTCCTTCTGTGAATATGGATGTGGTTAGAATATGGATGTGGAGACAGCTAGATTGCTGGTTTGTGATGGATTTCCCAGGGGCTGGTGGCTGCCTATATCTGGGACACTGGCCCCAGGACTAAATCCATCGCTCAAGTTCAGACCGAGATGGAGAGCTACAGCCCGTGCAGACCATGGCTGGCTCCGTGGTACACTTCATTATGACAAAATATCAAAGTACGTAGGCAGTGGGCAAATGTATAAAATCCTCTCTCCTATCTATCCTGTAGGAATGATGATGGTCTTTGATATCTAAAACATACAGACACCAAACAAGTCACTCGATTTTCCTATTACATAATGTCTTGCTCGGACATCTATCATAAAACAGTGAAAACAGCTCCAATTTTGGTTAAGGTTGTCACAGTGTCATTAATAATTTCTCACAACTGTTCCCTTCATAGATTCTTTATGAAGGTCAGACTAGAATGTCCAAGTAATCTGCCCCAACCCAGAGTTCCCAGAGTGGTGCAAATGACCTCAGCACCCCCCCCCAAGAGCTTCTTCCACATATATCTTCCCATTAAGAAGATGACAAAGCCAAAGTACATAAAATCAGCCACTTGTAGAGCTATTCACCATTTCTGTCGTTTTATATGGTAATATGATGAACTTACAAAGAGACTTTATATTCAGTGAGAAGGCTTTTATGTTAGGGGAGTGGGGTGCAGAGACAACAATTCATAGTGATAATTCATTGATCTGAGAAGGGTGCCCAGGTTTTAGAACCAGAATATCTGGCTTTGATTTCCAACTCTGTCATATAATAACTGTATGACCTTGAACAGGACACATCTCTGACCAAGCATCAGTGCTTTTTTTCCTCTATAAATTGAGGTCAAAAGCAACATCCTTATGTCTGCTTCAGAGGGTTCTCACAATCACAAAATGAGACATACCTGGTGAACTATAGAACATAAGTATAAACTGAAAGTGCCCCGGGGGCCTCCTCACTTATGGTGCTTCAAATATGTTGATTTAAGGCAACAGACTAAGTTCCAATTCTCTACACTGCACCCGCAATTCCTCTCCTCAGTTACTCCCCCTGGGATCCCCTGGTGGTGGTGGGAGTGGATGTCCACCACACAAACAGACCTAAGGCCTGCCTCTTGACAGCCTTCCTCTTCTTTGCTTTTCCTCTGTTCCACTGACCTGTCACTCTGCCATCCACAAGTCACAGTCAACACTGCTGACAACATTCTCTGGGCAAATAACTTCCTCTGAAACACCAACCTCAAGGCCCAGCCATCAGGGAGACCATTTCTACTCTTGGGCCTTGCTCTTGCAAAAAAAAGGGCCACCAAAAAAGAGCCATTTTGCCAATCAGTTCTTTGTAGGGGGCAGCAAACGTTATCTGTTAAGGGCCAGATAATAAATATTTTAGGCCTAAATATTGTCTCTGTAGCACATTCCTCTTTGCTTTCTTTACAGTGCTTTAAAAATTTGAAAACAATTCTTAGCCCTTTGTCCTTACAAAAACAGGCCATAGCCTGGATCTGTCCCAAGACTGGAGTTTGCTGATCCTGGCTTTATGCCACAGCCCTCATTCATGCCATAATATACTTGTTTTTGTGGGTTTGAGGAGGAGTCTGTTCTTGGTAAGGGGAGTTGAGGGGAAGTTAGTTAGGTTAGAGAAGGTACCTGGAACCACTGTTCCCTCAAACATCCAGACCCTGTAGCTCAGTCTGCTCCACTCTGGCAGATTTCTTCACTCATGGCTTTCTCTCAGGGACCCCGTCACTTCCCTCGACCCAGTCTCTTCTGGGGAATCCTAAACCATGGGAGAGATCAGTAGATCTGTGAACTCCAAAAGGGTTCAGTTCTTACACTCAGGGCTTCTGAGCTCTGTGTAAATCAAGCATGTAGCTTCCATGTCCTTAAACATTCTATGACAGTTAGAAGCCACTCTGCTCACGGCACATGGGACCTTGTAGTTGGAGCTACCCATGAGATAATCCAGCCTGGTGAAAATGCATCTCTGAGCCACCCAGGATATTTTACACTTCTATTAGCTGCTATGTTATGCTCATTATCCATGAGCAGGAGGAGGGAGGGGAAGTGAGGAAAAAGAGAGAAATGAGGAGGAATGGAAAGAGAAACCACTGTAGAATATTTTATCTGGATGTTTTAATTATCACAAAATTATCTTTACTTGGCACTTATATCCAATTTATCAAACACAGTCACATAATTCAAAAGCAAAAGCAGGGTCCCCACCATTCATGGTTTGTAAAGGAGAGGGAGTAGATTTGGTTTTCCTTTTAATGGTTTCCCCTCTTAACAGAAAACTTCACTTTGTTTCTTCTTGATTTTCCAATATATGCCATAAGTCAAGGCTTCAAAAAGCTTATAGGGTGCCCAACTGCAAATGATGTAAATGATGCCCTTTCAGCTCCCAATTGGATTAGAAGACGGTATCCCTTCTGTTCTGTGTCTCTGTACATTTGGCTAGCTGACGGTGCCTTTGTTGGTGAGGACTGGGGGTTGGAAGTCACCCCCTCACCTGGCAGATCCAGCTGTGTCCCAGGACACACATTTTGGTGAGCAGAGCCAAGACAGATTCTCATCCCAACTCATGTCCTTTGTCAGGCTGCCCAGTAACACACAGAGACCCTGCCTTGGGTCTTGAGTCCAAGTCTACAGACTGGATGAATCGAGTTCATTTTGTGCAGCTACGGGTACAATGCTGACACAGAGGTTAATGATGGTATTTATGGTGGGGGTGGTCCCGATAAAACTTTTCAGCTAGAGAGTCTTTGCTCATTATCATTTAAGAAGGACTGATTTTGAAAGGGATGAAGAGAACTCAGGTCAAGTGGTCCACAATGTTGACAAGGTGCAGGAGGAGGGTGACTAACAGTCCATGAAGATGTGCCGCTCAGATAGTACACAGAAGCAGACTCCTGAAGTTGAGAATGGATGTCTGCTCCCCACAAGGGATGCTGAACCATCAAGAGGTCTAAACTGAAAGATGTTCTTCAGTAGTGGGAAGGAAGGTTCATGAAGTCTTGTTTAAGCCAGACAGAAGAGGTAAGTAAGCAGCTGAGAAGCTACAGGGCCAGTGAGAAGATTTCACGTGTCCAAAGGGGAAAGAACAGAACATGGTAGGGGCCTGGAGATGTGCAAGGGAGAGGCAATCCAAAGCCGCCTGGGAGCTGCCTGGCAGAACCCCGTGACAGACTGGAAGGGGAGACAAAAAGGTCATGGTCGAGTCAAGGAGGACTGGAGCTCCCTGCCTGAGGAAAGGACGGATGGCTTGTTTAGGTTGCCAAGACAACAAGCCTAAATGGCAGCCAGAGAGGCTATAGAGTCTCTCTCTGGGATTCTCCCCTTCTTGGTGATGAAGTGCAGAACTGATCTTCCATTTAAAAGATGCCACTGTGTTATGTGAGGGGTGTTCATCAGCTGACACGACTCACCCCCAATTGTACCAGAATGCTGCGGGTTGCAATCATGCTACAGAAACACATGGTTTCCAGCACTGTTAATGGAAACAAACATCTGCAACACTTCATCCAAGCCCATTCACAGGAAAGATAAATAAATAAAAAATAGTCTAACTTTTGGCATGATGCATAATTTCTTTAAACACAGAGAACTTTGCAGAGGAGATCTACCTTTCCAGGAGAGAATGCACTACGTATTTCTCTCTGGAAACTAAAGATACTACATATAAATCTGAAAACATATATTTCTTCAAAGTATTAATTTTTAAAGCAGCCAAAACTGCTAACAACCAGGGAAAGCACCAATTTATAAATTATGTTCTCAGCATATAGTATACATTGTGAATTTGCATGCATATTAAATGCAAATAACCAGGAGAGCATAACATTAAGGCTTTAAATTTATATGTGCAAAAGACAGTAAATTCTAACATTAAAATCCTTTCCAGAAAATATTAACTCCCCAAATCCCACGTGATCGTCACAGGGCCAGCAGAGCAGTCTCACTGCCGAGCTTGAGGAGTCCTCAACCTGTAACACCAGGCCCACCCCACCTGCCCGGCAGAGCGGACAGGATCGTTCGGCAGCGTGGAGGACAGAACAAAGTACTGGCTGATCTTAATTACAGCAGAAAAGTTAATGTTTCCTCTTTTAAAATTTTTTAATTGAGATATAATTAATATATTTCAGGTGAACAACATAATCCTTCAGTATATGTACATATTGTGAAAAGATCACCATAATTAGTCCAGTTAACATCGCTACACATAATTACAAATTTTTTTTCTTGAGATGAGAACTTTTAAGATCTCCTTTCTTACCAACTTTCAAATATACAATACAGTTTTGTTAACTATAGTCACCATGCTATACGTGACATCCCCAGGACTTCTTTATTTTACAACTGGAAATTTATACCTTTTGACCACCTTCACCCTTCTGGTTAAATAGCTCCACTTCTGTGAAGTGCAGAATTTTCTTGAAAATTTCCTGATACCCACTTAAAGAATTTTCATGGTTCAGTCTAGGAAGAATGAGGGTGAACTGCATTTGTAAAAGAGGAGGGGCTCATGGAAATCTCTCCAGCAGTTGAACATCTGCTCGGCCACGCTGCTTTGGGGGCTTGCCTTGCTGTGTTTTTATTGTGAATTCTCTGTGGATGCTCAGTCTTGGGGGATGGGACCGTCCCTTAATTTATGACCTAAAAGCCCTATTCACACTATCGGCTCTAATGAAGCAAATATCTAGTTCAAGTTTAGATCAAACAATTTTACGGTTTTACTGCCAACGCTGACCACTCCTTCTCTGGCTTCTTTTCTCCCTTGGCCTTCTCACAAAGCATTCACAATGTTTGCTTCCAAGCCTCTGCTCTTCCCTCTCCTCTCTGTGACATGGAATGCTTTATCCACACACCCAGATCCAATTACTGTGTATGCACCAAAGATCCACAGGCCTGTGTTCCCTTCCCTGACCACTAACTCTTAGCACTCTCCTTGATTTACTGCTGCCTGGAGGGTCCCCTGGGAGCTGGTGCAATTAGGGGAAGGGTCGGAGCGCCTCCAAATGAGAACTGATCAACTTAACAAACTCCTATCTTTTGCAGTCTCTTCCATTTCCACTACTCCGTGACTTGCAAGCTCAGAAGAGAACTGACACATTCCAGAAAGCATTTGGACATTTCTTCTGCATACCCTGCCTTTTCTTTTTCTTTCTTTCTTTCTTTTTTTTTTTTTTTTTTTTTTTTTTGGACTTGTAGGGACAGGAGGAGTTCTCCAAGGCAGGCAGGCCAGCCTTGACTGAAACTTACCTGTAACTTCTCTTTCTCTTCTGTCTTCTCTGTGGATCTTGTCACCAAGTCCAACCCCTTTTCCTTTTTCCTTCCTCAGAGGCAGTCCTCCTCATCATGCACCAGCCTTCTTCCTCTTCTGAGTTATTTTATAACCCACAGCAAGAACCAATCTCCCTCAAATGGCATTTTGATTATGTCACTCGCTGCCAAATGTTTCTTTTGAAATTAAATTTCAACCCCAGATTTAAAAGTCCACCAGCTGACTCCTTCTTGCCCTGACTCTCCTCCTTCCCAGCTGGGCCCTTCTCCCTTGCCTTAGACCTATCTGCAGCAGCCTCTGCTCTCCGGACAGGGGGGCCAACACTTCCGTCCCACCATCCCTTCCCATAATATGTTCTTGTTCTCCTTTGCATCTCCACTCAGAACGGATTCCTCTGCTCATCATTCAGTGGGCAAATTCAAGAGCTGATGGGTTTCCTTGATCCCACATCCCAAAAAACTAACTCACCGTGTTTTCCCACCATTTGATTCAGATCATACGGCCTGGACTCACACCCAGCTCACATCCAGGAATCCTGGGGCAAAAAGTTGGTAACTATCTGAGTAATCACTATCTTGACTTCATCCAAAAGCACCCCTGTTTTTACCATTCTCATAATGAAGTCTTAAATGAGAAACCTCCCCCAAATTTCACCTTTCTTCTTGACAAATTCTCTTAGATATATAAACCTACCGACACAAGTATTATTAGGCCAGCATATCAGAATACATTTCCCATTGTGATGTATGCACATGTTACATACAGGTATAGATATATTTTTGGAAAATTGTTTTTTAAATATTTAATAACCATTACATGGGTAAAATAATACTCTGTTCCTTATGGAACGGTGAAAAGTCATTCTAACACTTTTTCCAAGTATTTGCAATTGTAATCAGTAATGTGGGCAGAAAGAATGCCAATGTTTTTCAATCATCACTCGTAAAAATGTAAATTTTTAAAAATTAAGACTCTAAAGTTCACCTGAATTAATCTACTGCTAATGCAAGCCGGGACTATTTCCTAGGATTTTGAGTGGCTTAACATCATCAAGATATGTCACAAGCTCCCTCCAAATTATTCATTGCACACCATGCATTATTCTGAACCTCTCAGAAGATGAAACAGGGAGAGGCAATGAGAGTGTCTGAAGAACAAAAGGAAAAATGAAGCACAGGGACCTTAGGCTAAAAGTATAAAACCCTTGAGAGGGTTTTAAGGACATATTAGATGTCTGGAAAATGAGAATAAATCAGCAGACCCATTAACTGAGCAGCGAATTAAAGCGCCATTGTTTCCAATTTCAGCCTTGAATATGGAGGGCACCAAATGGACTGCGCTCTCTGTCCCCTCTGCATTAGGAGAGAGAGTTCTCCACTATGTATTCTCAAGTGCCTTTCTTCTTTTCCAGCTAATTTAGTGAAAGAGTGACTATCCATTTCCTAACACTTCTCCTAAAACATTATCGCTAACTTCCCCAGGACAGCAGGAAAACAATCAACTGAAGATTCAAAACATAAGCTATATTCCCCATTAATTTCAACTTCTCTTTCCCCCTTTATTAAAAAACTGAAGTTTGCTATCTTCAGATGTGCTGTTTTCCCTTAATTTTTGAGACATAATGGTGAAATACAGCATATAGATAATCCACAAACTGCGTCGCCTCTAAAGTAGACCGTATTTCACAACTGCATACATTTCACTGTCTCATCTCATGAAAACAGAGTTGAAAGCACTTCTTCCCAATGCCTTGATAAGACAAAAGGTCTGGAAGATCGAATAGGAACACATGAGAGATGTTCTTTTAAAATTAGTTTGTGTTTATACCAATTGATTCATAACACGGTTTCAACTATTATGTCATACTGGGTCCAGAGGTTAACTGCTTTCAGTTCTCTAAGTAATTATTTTGGACTCGGCTTCCACATCTGGATATCAGCACTCTCCAACTAGTAGCTGGTCCTGACACACTGCTGTGCCATGAATGGGTTCCAAGTTTGCCACGTGGTATTCACACCCCCTTAACCCCAGGGAACCTGGGGGGGCCTGGGGCACCTGGCACCTCTGGACAGGTGACAACTGGCCATCAGCTTTGCTGGAGTCCAAAGGCGTAGTACTTCCTGCTCGGCTGAGAGGCATTTAAACATGTCCATGGATCCCCACTTTAACAGGCTGCTACAAAAGGCACCCCTGCCCTTCATGGAAAAGTGGCCCATGAAGCTGCTGAAAGAGGCTGGGGAGGGGGACCCAGTGGGCAAAGCTACAGATGGCAGCTCCCCAAATTCGCTCCATAAAGGTTTCTGATACCTCTTTCCATTTGGGGCTAATATGCTCTTTCATTGGCAACCAAGCTACCTATGGGGTGCTTGCTCTAACACTGAACATACATTTTGCCAATCAGGGCCTCATCATTATTTTTAATTACTTCATAGGAAAAAATTCAATGGGGACTATCAGAGTATTGCATTTATATGGTAACGAAAAGGATTAAAGCTATTGATTTTTTTAAATTTTAACTTCTGTAAAATTTGGGATAGTGATGAAATGGCTTGAAAATTTTTTTTAAATGACTACTTGTGTAGTATCCAACAATGACTAACAAAAATTTAGTTAGAGAATCATTAAAATCTTGATAAAGAAGCGTGTTTAGCTACTTTAGGCATATATACAATATTTAAAAAGTAATGTTTATAAAAGCAAGCTCAGGTTTCTCATCAGAAAAATCTGAAAAGAGGTGTGCTTGGGTGGTTCAGTTGGTTGAGCATCTGCCTTTGGCTTGGGTCATAATCCCTGGGTCCTGGGATTGGCCCCGCATCGGGATCCCAGCTCAGTGGGGAGTCTGCTTCTCCCTCTCCCTCTGCACCCCCTGCTTGTGCTCTCTCACTGTCAAATAAATAAATACAATCTTTTAAAAAAAAAAAGAAAAGAAAAAGAAACAATCTGGAAAGATTCTATCTGGAAGTTTCATATCTATACAATATTCTCCAAACGGATGTCCCAAGCTTGCTACGTTATTAAGTATTAGTTTCTATGTGTGCTATAATGAGGCAAAATTGATAACTGATTTAAATAACATGCTTATAGTACCACTTCTTGGTTTTTCCATTTCAGGTACTACCTATTGGTTTCCCAGTGAGGAAGATGAGGGTTAGCATTCTTCACACACATATACAGGCCCCATGTCCCCATCCTCTCAGAATTCTACCCCAATTTTGGTTACCTTAAACATCAAGTTTTAAGATCACTATTGCCATGGAGATACCATTAGTAGTTGAATCATGTAATATTCTATGATTACATTTCATTTCTTAACGTTTTGTCTTTCCTGGAGTTAATCACTGTTACATTTAATTTGGGTTTTCTTTTTTTTTTTTTTTTAAAGATTTTATTTATTTATTTGACAGAGAGAGACACAGCGAGAGCAGGAGCACAAGCAGGGGGAGTGGGAGAGGAAGAAGCAGGCTTCCCACAGAGCGGGGAGCCCGATGCGGGGCTCGATCCCAGGACCCTGGGATCATGACCTGAGCCGAAGGGAGACGCTTAACCGACCGAGCCACCCAGGTGGGTTATTTTCTTATATACTTATCATGAGGTTATCCCCACAGCTTCCCCAGACTTCCAACTCTCACCTTCACACACACACAGGAAGTGTTTTATCAGTTTCTCCATCTTGAGGAAGTCTCTCCTGAACCTCTCTCCCTACCCCAGCTTAGATCAGAGGATCAGTAAGTCCCGTTGCACTCCTGGCTCTTGGGTTGGTCCTGTCTCTGGGATCCTGGGTCTTCTGATTGGCTCACCCTGTCATTTACTGGAGCACATCATAATTTTGTAAATTTCATGAAAATGTATTGGCAATATCTTTTAATTGGAAACTCATATCTTTGGTTGTGGAAAATTTTGTTAAATTATTTCTTTGATAATATTCTATCCTCTGTTTTCTATATTCATTCAATCTGGTGTTACTATTTTTGGACATTGGCTGTCATGGACCAATCCTATACATTTTCTAGCTTTTTATATTATTTTCTCCTTTTCTTTTCACTCCACATTCTAGGAAATTTGCTTAAATTTGTCTCCTAACCCTTATAAATTCTATTCCTGTTTCATGGTTTTAATACACATTTTATCCCTCCGAAGATACAGATGAATTCTTTTTTAAGATTTCTTCTTCCTGCAAAGGTTGTTTCCTCCAAGATGCTTTTTTAAATGTTTGCCTGTTTTAGTTTCTATCTCTCATAATACTTTTCTTTTTTTAAAGATTTTATTTTTTTATTTGACAGAGAGAGACACAGCGAGAGAGGGAACACAAGCAGGGGGAGTGGGAGAGGGAGAAGGAGGCTTCCCACGGAGCAGTGAGCCCAATGCGGGGCTCAATCCCAGGACCCTGGGATCATGACCTGAGATGAAGGCAGACACTTAACGACTGAGCCACCCAGGCGCCCCTCATAATACTTTCTTAAATGTCTGATGATCCTTGGCCATGTGCTGATATTTAGAAGTGGGGAACTAACTAGAAAATCAACAGTAAGGTTGGAGGGGTTTATTGTGTAGGATTGTTCTAGTTAGGCCTCTTCTTTGGGGGAACCCTTGCTGTCAGTATTCTCGAGTTTTATTTTGAGGTCACACCCCCAGGGAGGTGTCCTGGAGCCTCCTTCAGGTAGGGTATCGTCCTGGCTGCCCTCAGGCTGTGTTTCTCAGGATTTGGGAAGTCAATACAATCTCCCTGATTTCAAGACTATATAACACCACTTTAAACTTCTCCTAATATCTGCAAATCCAGAAGCCCATTTTATCATTTCTACAGGAAAAAAAAAATCTCCATTCCTCTGTTGGAGGGGAAGGGGGGCAGTTATCTGCTTGTACACAGTTGGGGAGCAAATACTCTTAATGTTAACCCTATCTTCACTCTCGTTTCCAAGGGGTTCTTGTTGCTGAAAATTCCTGAGCTTCTGCAGGTTTCACTAGTGTAAACTGGGCTCCTTCTTCCTTTCTCCTCTGCCAGATTAAAATTCTGCTTTTTCAGGGCCACTCCTTAAGCTACCACTCAACCATCTGTATCCCAGATTCCCAAATGCTGTGGCTGTCACCTTGTTTCTTTGTTCTTATAGGGATGTGCCTTAAAAAAAAAAAAAAAAATCCCTTAAAAGTCATTTTAATGGAGTTTCAGGAAGGGCCAGGAGCTAAACAAAACATGTACTCATCTTTAATATGAAAACTATCACTCTTCATCCTTTCACATTGAAATGGGCATTATTCAATTTTTCTTCCACATTAAGACAGTGAGGTCCAACGCTCAGGAGGAACAGGAAGTAGGGAAGATAGCAATCGGGGTTTAGGTGGAACTGAATTCGATGACTGCATGCTCTTGTAAATGAATGTATCTCATTGTCCTAACAATGTGTTGGGCTCTGTGGGAAATAAAAGTATGTCCTTATTTCAGAACAGCCTGTAAAAATTCTCAAAAAGGTTAACTATCAAAGAGGTCCTTGAATTGGTAATTAACCAAAATTAGAGTATTCAGAGGGAAAAACCACCAGGCAAAAGAGTGTAATAGTCAGAGGCAAGCCCAATGGAGGAAAATGGGCTAAAACTCAGCTTTAAAAAATAAATGTTAGAAACATTTCTTTTGTGAAGTTTGCATAATGTGTATTAGATATAAAGTGATCAATTCATTGAAGAATGAGACTTATTTTATGCAGACTAAGATTGCTGGCCTACGGGGAAAGAAAGAAGCTCTTCTGCTTATAATACAGCTGCTTTAAGTCTTTATTCTGTATTTTTCACCATAGTGGATCATAAAACTTTGAAATAATTTTTTTAAATACTAGTTTAGTGCACTGAAACCTTATGAAAAGAGATATAGTAAAAAACATATTTTTTCAGTGATGTTCTGGTTTTGAAGTTACAGTCTTCTACAGATTGAAAACATCATCATCATTATTATTATTGAAATAACTGCAGGTAAAACAACTTTGTTGTTGTGCACCAGCAACTCTTTAGTCCCTAACGCCATTTATCCCATTGAAATAATTGTCTTTACAGCACGGGTTCTGATAATGCACAATTTTAAGGAATATAACTCTTGCCTGAGGCAGAAGCGGCTCTTAATTGGATGCAGACAGCTAGGAGAGGAAGGACTCCAAGAAGAATATTGCACATGTTCAAAAACTAAGACAAATCTGTCCTCCCCATCGGATCTGGGTAGGAGGCGGTGGGAAGGGAAGTGTGGCTGAGAGGTGCAGATGTCTGAATGTAGAAGCTTCCCAAAGCCATAGAGTGGGGAATGAACTCAGAAGTACAATGAGCCCAGCGGCACCTGGGTGGCTTAGTTGGTTAAGCATCTGACTCCTGGTTTCGGCTCAGGTCATGATCTCAGGGTTGTGAGATTAAGCCCGGTGTCAGGCTCCACACTCAGCAGGGCATATGCTTGAGATTCTCTCTCTCCCTCTCCTCCTGCCCCTTCCCCCACTTGTGCATGCATTCTCTCTCTCTAAAAAGTAAATAAATAAATCTTTAAAAAAAGAGAAAGAAGTACAATGAGGCTGTAACTTTGTAGACAAAGAGGAGACCCCAAACAAGACGTAATTTCATCAAAATGAGGTTTCAAAAAATGTTATCTGCCAGTACACTATGGGGCAGAAAGTCTAGCCACAGAAAACAGCTCAGACCCGAAGTCATGCAGGGATCCCAGGTCATGTGAAGCTGGCCTGGATGGCTTGGCAGTAGAAATGTGAGAGACTCACTTCGGAGATCAATGAAATTGAGGGATCCACATTTACAGTACTGCGGATAGAGTCCAGCAAAAGGAACGGACTGAATTAATACTGACAAAGGGGTTTACACTGAAGTTGTTTTTAAACTAAATACATGGTATCCTTTGGTTTTTAATTCAAGAAACATTTACTGAGTATCTACTATGTGCAAGGCATATAGTCTTTTCTCATCATTTGTCTCATTATCTTATAAGCCAAATGTAAAAAAAATCCAGTTAATTGACTTCACAGACTGATTGATGTTCTTCTGTAAGAACAACAGATTGATTTTTTTATAGACAGCAATACTAATTCTTCCATTATGTCCTCCTCTTTCTGTGCACATGGTCCAATCGACTTTAGGGCCAACTCAATACAAACAGCAGAAGAAAGGCATTAAGAGAACAAGGTCCATTAGACCCAATATTGCCTCAATTACTTTAATTCCATTATTCCTGTTCATATTACTTCTTTAATCAATATCTCCTTTCAGTTATTCATGTTTACCCTTTTCAAAATCGCAAGTAATAGGATTATGGTCTTTTGAGCTCAGTAGCAACAGACTTTCATAAATATATTTCTGAATTTGTGATTGTCTCCAGATCTGCAACTGAGGAGTCTTAAATTGAATCAGGTCTTCCAGAGGCCCTCTCATATAAAGATGCAGAGCATCTTAATGCAATATAGGTGCTTTTACCTGTTAGGCCATTTGTCACTCCCTGTCAAGAACACTCACATATGGTTTAATGGCTTTCTAAGTTTCTTCTTCCCGTGTCTAAGCTCCAGGGTCATGTAACTAGTTTTCAGAATGGATCTCTTTTCTGTACATACTCCTGCTTTTCGTTGCATGTAATCCTTCTACCTTCCACTGACAATTACTCTGCCCGGCAAGAGTTTCATCTGGACATTACATTAACCACTGCCTCTTCCAAATGACAATCAATCCCTCAGTTCCACCTCTGTAAGAGCCTTACAAATTAAAGGAACGCTGTTCCTCTCCATTCTTTTAACAAACATCAATGCAGTGCCTACTAGATGCAAAAAAGTTGCTCTTTTGGCTTGAACAGGATACATAACAGGCAGGTGGCCCTTCTCTACAACACACAGTAGTCCTCCAAAAGTGTTGTAAATAACGTGGGATTTAAAGAAGCATGTGAAATTGTGATGTGAGGAGTCCCTCAGAAGTTCTCCTAGAGTTCAGAGGGGGTAAAATTACTATGAGCGGAGAAAGGCTTCATAAAGGATATGAATTTGAGTGAGATCTTGAAGGATGGGAGGATTTTGAAAAGTGAAGCCAGGAAGAGAAAGGGACAAATTGTGAGTGAAAAGTAATGCAGCAAATCTAGCTGGGGTCAATGATTTTCAGAGTAAATCCAAGAGAGAAATGGCTGAGATCCTCAAGGGACGGGTAAGAAAGGCCTGACTTCCCCTGGGAAGCAATGAGACCAGGGAGGAGCTTGGCAGGACATAAACTCTTCTTAACAGAGCCTCATCACCACGTGCACAATGAACTGAAGGCAACTGCAACTTGCAGACATGAGACAGGAAGGCAAGCTCGGCAACATGTAAGGGGACCTCCAAGATGTGATTCCTGCCTCCCTACCTAGCCCCACATCCTCTTTCCCACTTCCTGTTCCACCAACGCCCAAACGTCAAGGAAGACACACCCTGCTCCGCATAGCTCTGCTCTGGCTGCCTGCCCTCTGTCGCCTTTGGTATGTTCTCTCTCCACCACACCAGTCCATCTGGCAGTGTTCCACTCCTTCCAATTTCCAAATGCTAACTTCTCTAGAAAGCACTTCCTGACTGCCCCAAGCCAAGTCAGTTGCTCCTTTCCCATGTGTAAGGTATACCTACTATGTAGCTCGATCAGGGCAATGGTTTCTACAGGATCCTCTCCCAAACAAATTATAACACCCTTAATATTATCCCCAGAGCAAATACTGGCACATGTGGGAAGGACAATACATGAATGAATGAATGAAGTGAATAGTCGTATGAACAAACAAAAGAAAAAGAAGACTAGAAAGGGATGGCCATAGATGAAAAGGAAAAGGAAAGTAAAAATATGAAAGAATTATAGAAACCGAATAGCTTAGTAATAACTAAATGTAGGGTAAGCAAAACAAGGAGAACACCAAGCTTCTGAATTCTCTGCCAGAAGCCCAACACTCTTCTTCATTGCTTTTACATTATCAGCTTAGAAACACTGAACATAAACTCATGGATTTAAAAGAAATAAAGAAGGAACCACCAGGAGACAGAGGCAAGGAAGAACCCAGACAGAACAAACACTAAGTTTCCTATTTTAACTTACTCAGGTGCAAACATTTTCTGAGAAAGTCTGATGTATTCTTCATTCAAAGTACAATTTCGTTAATTAGAATAGTTTCCATATATCATAAATACACTCTAATTTCAGAGGCATAAAAAAACTACCATGTTGACTATTAACTAAAGGGACACAGAAAATCATTTCCCCTTTGTAAAAATCAGAGTTTAACAATGAATGTTATTATCCATTCCATAAAACTCTTACATCTGAATTTTCAGAAATCTAAGATTAGTGAAATTAGAGAACACAAAATGGAAGTGGGGAAAAGACAAAGCAACAGTAAGTTAGTTTTTAGTTTTCAGAGCACCTGAGGTTTTATTTCTCATATATTTTCTCTTTAGTAGTAGAAAAGTTTTGGTACACACAAAATAACCTATTAAAATAGGATTTATTAGAACGTTATAATTGTACTAACACATACTTTAGAGTACACAAGATATTTAAGGAGAGTTTAATGACCAAAATTCAATTGCTCACTGAACTCTACATGTAATTGTCAAAGGCCTATTCCATTATCACTCAGACTTGATCATTGTATGACAATATAAATTGGTTGTTTTAATTATTATTATTATTATTTTTTATGTAGGCTCCACACCCAGCAGGGCCTGAACTCATGACCCTGAGATCAAGAGTCGGACGCCCAACCAACTGAGCCACCCAGGCACCCTGGTTCTTTTAATTTTAATGAAGCCCTGTAGACACTCTCACAAACCAAACAAGGAGATCCACATGGTAACTTACAGAAGGTCTCTAATCAAGGGTAGTAGGCTGTTGAACAAAATGGAAAAGAAAAGTAAGCAGTGGAGGCACCAGGATGAAGTTATACAACAGTACAGAGCATCTGGTGGAACCACGCCTGCAAGCATCACACACTCCATAAATATTTGTCATTTGATTTACCAGTTTTCTTCGGACTAATGTCGGTGTGAAAAATGGTAAATGAATTTTTATTTTCATTTTCATTTTCTACTGCCTGTCATCATCTTATAAATCCATGCTGTCTAGGCCAATGCTATCACTTAGCCATGGCACAGGCTGCAGCCCCATCCCCAGGAACATGAAAGCCTCCATGGGATTGAAAAGATTGTAAATAAATTATTCCAGCCCACCTGCTGTGCAGTTTTCTGGAAGGCTAGGGCCTGAGGCACTCAGTCACTCATAGATCTTGGCCTGCCAACCTGTAGCTGAAGCGAATGCACAGGCTCCTAAAGATGCTTAATTCACCCCCGGTGGGGGGGGTGGGGGCAGGGAGGTATCCCTCCTGGCCTCTGACTTCTTTCAACAGGAGGCTTCCTTTTGGTATAAAAAGATAATCCTTTCCTGGAAGTAAGGGAGACATGGCCTGAAAGCTCTATCCTTACAGGAAACAGGGGCTTTCTAAATAGACATCTCTAAAGAATGGGTCATTTAAATGTTCCCTGGAGACCAGGATCCTCATATTTGATCAACACTCAAATCTAAACACTCAAAAGAGAACTTCTAATAATTTTGAGCTAAGGAAGCATAGAGGGGGCAGATGACACAAGAGCAGATCTGTCTCAGGATAGCCTTCATGGATTAGTGCTAGGGAACAGAACGTTACATTTAATAAGTGCAAGGCAATGCGGCAGGGAAGGAAGAATAGCCCGATTAAGTATGATTTAAATAGTATTGAATTAGCTGAAAAGATATCTTGATGTACTGATAGGGGCAGTATGTAAATTGGCAGTTCAGCCTGAAACAAGGAGGCACGACTTGCTCGCACAGAAGGCTCTATTTTATAAAAAGGGGAAATTTGAACAGAGAGACAGACACACATTTAAGGAAGACAATGTAAACACCCAGGGAGAAAGATGGCCATCTTTACACCAGAAACAGTGAAGGCTATCAGAAGCTAGGAGAGAGGCATGGAAGAGATTCTCCCTCACAGCTCTTAGAAGAAACCAACCTCACCAACACCTGGATTTCACACTTCTGGCCTCCAGAACTCTTACGATGATAAGTGTCTGTTGTTTAAGCCATTCGCTTTGTGCTACTTTGGAATAGCCACCAGAGGAAACAAATGTAAATTGGGTCAGGAAGGAAGCGAGGCCAATGACAAAACGGGCAGTCAACAGAATTCTCTCAGTGGGTCTTCCTACAGATGCTTTGACTCAGTCAAAGTGGACAGGTTCAGTCACCGGACCACAGATCACCACCTTCCACAGCAGTTCCATAAAGGCCATCAAAGAAAAAGATGATTTATAGCCTATATAAAGGCTGACCCAATGGGAACTGTTTAATATGCTAAAAAGATGATTAGAAAGAAAACTGAAGCAATAAAGGTTAATGGAAAATTAATCTTGGTGACCTATTTGGGCAAATCAAAGTCGTGGGACATGCATTTATTTAAAAGGAAAATGCAAAGAATATTTAGAACGGCAACTCCAGATAAGGGGACAGAGATAAGATTTTAATTAGAAGAGTTTCAATATTCACATATTTACATAAATGTTGAAAAGATAAAAGCCTTCTGATAGGGTCATAAAGATGAACAATAGTAATAATTCTACATTAACTCTGCAGAAAATGGAAAGAGAGTTCCAGTGACTAGTCCTGTCTCCCCACTGGCTGTTTACGGAGGCCCTGTTGCAGGTGCTTTGCAGATGCTCCTCAAATGCAGGCTAGTTCACCGAGCTCACCTAGGACAGGCCCTCTGCACCCCAGGCAAAAGTGAGTGAAACACACAGGAGAGAATGATGTCAGTGGTATAATTAAGCTGAATCACCTCTCCTACAGCAACAAACAACATGCCATTAGTCCTACTTGTCACTCCCTGGACACAGCATCCCTTTACCTGAGCATGGTGAGCTCTCTCTCTTCCACGTCTTACAGATATGATATCATGCTGGTTGCAAAGCACTTGTAAAATAAAGGCTACCTTGTTAGAAGAAACTCCAAACATCAGAATGAGAGAGCTGTTTGAACGTATGAAGCAGACGCGAGGTTTCACTTGCAAAGTTTGAGCTGAACACTGCCCTTTCTTATTTCTAGCCATTCTACCTGACCGCCCCTGTAGAACGTCTCTGCATGGTCCTAACCTGGTAACAATCAATAAATGTGAAGCTCTTATAAACACAGCCCATGAACTGTCAATCTTCCAAAGAATATTTCTGCTTTGAAAGTAGTCCTTGTTGCCAAAGTAACTACATCAGGGCCAATGCTAGAGCCAGGGCCTCCCAAATCTAAGAGAGCCTAAATAAATAAAGCCGTATGTTAATCAAAGGCAGTACAACCTAAAGTATCATTCTAAAGCAGTTTTGGGGGCTGACCAGTATAGGATTAGCATGTTTTAAATGTGGGAAAGACTTCTTGCAAATTTCTAAGATGAAATAACATTTAGATACTTATAAGTTTCTCTCAGAAAATCTGTTGTGGTACAAACTATAAAAATGCATCTAGACATTTTCATAAGATAAATCCCAACCTTATTTTCTAGAACGTATCTTAAAGTCCTATTATTCAGGCTGGATCTGTGCACCAGCAACATCAGCATCACCAGGGAGCCTGACATGCCACACCTGAGAACCTACCTGAGATCTAGAGAAATGGAATCTGCATTTTACCAAGATCTTCAGGGGATTCCCATGCACGTTAAAGTCTGAGAAGCATGGTTCTGAAGTGCATTATGCATCTGGTCTGTGATTACTAGAATCACAAGAAATAAGTTGCCTGAAACTTTTAGACTGTCCTCGGTGTCCAGGAGTTAATGAAATCACAATCCCTTTACTATAGTTGCTCTGAATCTGGGAACCTACTAAACTCCCCAGAAACCACTTCTACTGCCTACATCAACTTTTCTTTTCCAAAACATGTATGATAATTGTAAACTACTATCTAAAAGCATAGCATTAGTCTAGAAAGATTCTGTTTTATAGTCAAAAGACCAGCATCATAGGCCATTCATTCATTCTATAATCAGTTAGTGAACATCTACTTAGGTGATCTATAATAACCAACGTTGTGCAAAGAGCCCAAAGTCTACTGGAAGGACAGAGATTTCAACATTGAATTGTAGGTCTAATATGGAAAGGTCAGCACAGAAAACCAGGCTGCAGAGGTGGGCACTGGTACACACTTGGAAAGCATCTGACCCAAACCTGGAAAACTGAAAAGGCTTCATGAGCTCAGCTTTGAAAAACAAGAAAAAGATGAAAGATTTTTCAAGAAGCAGCCCAGCTATAGGCACAACGATTGTGGTGCTAGGTCATGGCGAGTACATAAACCAACAATGAAAGAGTCAACTACCTCACTCAGAAAAAAATATTGGATTGTGATTTTATAGGGTTTTTTTAACTGCTTTGAATATTTGTATGCATGAGCTATAAATGTGGCGGCCCTCAGGAACATTATTTCCCTTTCAACTCTCCTACCTGTAGACAAGGAGGAATGGCAAACATCAAATGCAAGAAGCACTAACTCAGAAGTCTGTGCAACACTGAAAGGGGGCAGGGACAACAGAACTGTGCCTCCACATTTGCTATTTGATCACACAGTGTCAATGGAACCACAACCATCAGTTCGGGGATCATAAAGAGAATTGCATTAAAGTTAATACAAAAGTCAGGAAATGTCTTAGGCGAGGGACACTGGCTATTTGGCAGGTGCACCGCGGGGAGCAACTGAAGGCTCTCAGTGTGACCACCAGGGTGCACACCCCTCTCTATGCCTAACTCTTCTGTATGCATTTAAATAGCTCTCATCCTGTCTCCTTCCCCCTCACTTACTTGTGTGCATTTCTCTCATTCATGTTCCTTCTCCCCTAGTACCTCCAGGTGCCCTCTGGTCTCTAATTCAACTTTCATCTTTTTCCTTTCAATCTGCCTGCTTTTCCGCACCTCCTTCTGTGAGAAGGAGATACGGAACAGAGGCAAGGACAACCAAACATCTTTCTACTCTCTTCCCTTGATCTCTCTTCCCTTTGCTCCCCCAATATCCCCACACTTCTGTTCCCCTCTTCTACTCTCACTTTCCTTTCCTAGAGTGGCTCTCCGTTATCAGTATGTGGCCAGTTCTCCAAAGCACAGAGCTTAGAAATGATAGAATTGCTGGCCTCCTCTACAGTTCCACTGTCATACTTGGGAGTTCCCAGATTCTCCTAAGCTGCCAGGTCAACAGTTGAGAAGAAAAACAAACAAACAAACAAAAAAACGCTTTAAAAATGTAGTAGTTTAGCATTTTCTTAGTTGTAAAATGTAGAACAACTGTGGATTATCCAGCTGCTGTGCTGAATGGGTACAAAGCTGTAAAATATACTAGGCCAAAGGGTTTCATGCTATCCCCGGTTCTCCTTAAGTGCACTCCCTCCAACCCACCATGAATCCAAACTTTTCATTACTCTCCTCCCTCTCTGTACAGATCCCCTAAACCCTCCTGGAATGACTGAAATGTGCCTCATTACCAGCCCAAGGAAGACGAATGACACAGGTCAGAGGTAACTGAGTGCTTCTTGAGAAAGACACAATGCGGCACACAAAAAGGCTCATTTAATGCCCCATCAGGAAGCCTTACAAGTTACAGCTTAATAAATATATGAAGATTATCGTAACACAGAAAATGTCTAGTACCGCTTCCCACGTGAAATGTACTTAGAGAGAGCTCTACAGAGCAGGCTGTTGATATGGCAATCTCATACATACTCCTCAAATTGCAGAAAAGCAATTTGGTTTTCTTTAGGCATGTCACTCTATTTTCAACCCCTGTGAACTATCGGCAAAAGTCTGTAGACAAATCCCAGGCTTTTATCCCCGTCCCTAGATGTAGGGGATATGCCCCTCACATATAGTATATGCTTCCAAAATATTTGGTGAATGAATGAGTTAATTAAACAATCAACTGACCAATCAATGTAAGCCTAAAACACAACAGAATTAAGTAGCTGGAGGAAAACACTATCACACGCTAAAGCACTTTGAAAAATTCCCAGGTTTTGGCATTGTCATCTCATCATATGGTCAACATAGGGTCTTGGATGTAACTCACTTCCAAGATGTAGTATAGAGAAGAGGGGCTGATTGGGCGGGGACACTGAGCTGTCCAATGTGACCACCAACATTCTAACAGCAAGCAAGCAGATATAAACTTTAAAAAACGGACAAATTTCTTAAAAAAAAAAGTTAGCTTGGAATAAATTAGTGAATCCTTCCATGTGTTCCCATGATACACACCCTTTTACTACTGATGGTCTCATCACACCATTACCTCTCCTCAACAGTTTCTGTGTCACACTAGGGAGTGAAGACCTGGGCATAGCCCCCCAAGATTTTCTAGGCAAGCCAAGAAAGCTCCAGAATGGATTCACTATAGGCTGTGATCCTATCTTGGATAAGGGGAAGAGGAGACATGACAAGCTGAGCTATGTCTAAAGAGTCCCCATCTCCCTGGATTCACCTCAGAATGCAGGGACCACATTAGCAGTTCCCCAGAACAGGGACTGCCAGCCACTACTTATCAATCAAATAGGAGCTAGAGGCAGGGCTGGCCTAGCCCACAGTGGTGATTTGTTATATCTTGCTCTGAATGTCTTAATAGTTTCTTAAAAATATATTTCATTATATATAATCTACCATGCTCCAGAAACTGGAATTTACTTTCTTCAAGTTAAAAACTGTAAGAAGAAAAAAAAATGTAAGAAGTTCTTTTTAACATTAACCCATTGACATCATCAGGCTGAGATGGTCACCCCTCCAGAAAAGAACTCCTCAGAAACCCATCTAATTTAATCACACAGGAAGAACCCCTGTGCTAACTTTCAACTCCATTGCTCCCTCAGACTTGAGTCAGTTTTAATAAATGCCCTGCACTCACGTATGAAAAGAAGGATTTGACCCCTTGGAAAAAAAACTTTGACAGCTTTAGGACACACGTATTTTAATTTAAACCTGATCCAGAGTAAAGCATCTAAATGACTCATCAATAGAAAAATAAAAAAAATATTTTAAAACAATCCCTAGTTATTACTTACATTACTACCTCTGCATATCGTGAGACCCAGATTTGTTACCATTCAACAAGCGGGATTTTCTAGTAATAAGGCACTGAAGAAAAGATAGCATGTTTTAACTCTTTTTACCCCCTCAATTTCATTTTGAGCATTCCAGCAATCTAGTTTCCTAGCTATATAAGAATCCCAGCTCTATAATTTCAGTCGTATCTATACAGTATGATAAGCACTTCCAGAAAGAAAAAAAAAAAATAGCTGTACTCGCCGTCCGTACTCACTACCTTAAGTTCTACAGCTATGTTTTTGCACTGGGGCCTTAAGAAGGTCAAAGAGAAGGGGGGAGGAATCTGATACCCCCCAAAGCCTGTTCTGAGTGCCTTCTCCCCCTGTGACTCACATGGTATCTTTTCAACATCAATTCTCTGTTCAGTTTCACTGGTACCTCAACATCTTTGGATTCCTTCTACTCTCATCTCAAGAAGCTAGTACCTTCGGAATGATTAAAAAAAACAAAAAACTACTTCCTTCCACAATATTTGTGTGCATGTGTGTGTATAGTGTTCATCTGTCATGTGATTTCCACATCTGAACTTAAGACCAAATAGTCAAATAGTGCATACCAAACAAGAGCTACGGAATGAAAACAGGTCAGTGAAGGCGTACCCCTTGCCACCACTGCCACTATGTCCCTGAAGGATAGAATCTGGAAAAGCTATTTCCCAGTCCTTGATCCAGCCAAGCCCTCCATTAAACAGACCTTCCAGACAGAGGAGACTGGGTGAACGCCTCTGTAAGAGATCAGCACATATTTTCATAGTTTACAAGGATAAAGAAATTACAGCTTTAGTCATTCATGAATAAAGCCTCTTTAACATTTTAATGAGAACATTAAACTCAGCTTCACTTGGTTTGGCCTCCCCAGAAAGTCTGTTAGCCTAAGAGAAAGTTTCTTTAAAAGCAGTAATGAAATTGCAGGCCTGTCTGTGCCCCACAGGGCATGACTGGGCCACAAACACTGGCGACATTATTTCCCTCCTGAACAAGCCTATATATTTTGATAAGACTACAGTTTGGGAAATGAGAGAAGGCATCTGAAGAAATACCCTCCTCTCTGCAGTATTTGTGTGCTTGTGTGTGCGCAACTCATTTTATATCTGACTTGTCTCCTAATTCGCTTTTATGTTATACACAGCTTTGACTACAGTGTGTGACTCAATAAATGTTCAATCATACTTTTCTGCTACTTTCCCTTAATCATTTTGTACTGGCTCTGTTCTCTTTTGCAATGTGACTGATTCCCACCAAGGCTACCAACTGCTGTTCGCCTGGAGACCCATTAAATTCAGCAGACAACCAAGGGAGCTTCAGAAGCCAAAGGTGAACAAGAAATCATTCTCAGACTCAATGACTTAGCATGAATGTCTGCCTCTTCTCCTGAACAAAACCTGAAGCAGTGTAAGTGAAAGAGTTTGTCACTTGAAATTGAGAAGAGACGAATAAAGCCAAAGGGGCTTCATCTGCAGGTAATGCATGACATTTACTGAACACCCACTGCAGACTAAGAACTATTCTAGGTCCTGGGGGTACAGTCAGGAATAAGGCAGACAAGACCTCCATTCCCACAGAGCTTAAGATCTAGCTGGAGAGACAGGTAGCAAACAAACAAACATCTTAGAAGGTAATAAGTGCCACGAAGAACATACAACAGGGTGATGTGATAAGACAGGCTAGTTAAATAGGGTGGACAGGAAAAGCCCCAGCAGAGCAAAAGCTCTAGCAAATCCCTGAGGTCATGAAAAGACACGGAGGAAACTTAAGTGCATGTTACCAAAAGAACATAATCTGTACAATTCCAACTGTGTGACATTTTGGAAAAGGCAAAACTCTGGTGGAGACAGTAAACAGATCAGTGGTTGCCAGGGGCTGGGGGAGAGGAAGGGATGAACAGGCAGAGCACAGAGGATTGTGTACAGTGAAACCATTCTGTACCAACACCACATAACAGTAGGTATACGTCATTATCTAGTTGTCAAAAGCCGTAAGATGTACAACACTAAGAGTGAACCCCGAATAAAACTACAGGCTCTGGGTGATAATGACATGTCAGTGTAGGAGCACCAACTGTAACAAATGCATCGCCTCAGGTGTGGGATGTCCATTGCAGAGAGGACTGTGCATGTGGTGCGGTAGGGGACAGGAAATCTAGAACTCTCTGGACTTCCCGTTTCGTTTTGCTGTGAACCTAAAACTGCTCTAAAAAATAAAGTCTATTTTTATAAATCCTTAAGGTAAGAAAGAGTGCGGTGTGTGGAAGAACGAAAAGAATTTCAGCTTTGCCAGAGTCTAGTGAGCAAGGCAGAGAGGAAAGACATCGAGGTGAGCCAAGGAGGTCATGCTTAGAAGTCTGAGTTTCACTTTAAAAGCACCAGGAGTGGGGCGCCTGAGTGGCTCAGCCGTTAAGCGTCTGCCTTCGGCTCAGGTCATGATCCAGGGTCCTGGGATCGAGCCCCGCATTGGGCTCCCTGCTCCGCAGGAAGCCTGCTTCTCCCTCTCCCACTCCCGCTGCTTGTGTTCCTGCTCTCGCTGTGTCTCTCTGTGTCAAATAAATAAAATCTTAAAAAAAATTAATTAAAAAAAATAAAGGCACCAGGAGCCAATGCCTATTATTAAGCAGGGCTTGTTTTCATGTGTTTTATATTTCTGAAAGGTCACTCTGGCTACTGTGAGGGAAAGGGATCACAGAGAGGCAATCAACAGAGGCTGATGATGGTGGTCTGGTCGAGGGCGGGTTTAAAAAGGCATCTGAAAGAGGAGCTGACAGGATTGGTGATGGAGAGACTGGATATGGGGGGTGAGGGAGAAAGAGAAGTCAAAGATGATTCTGAATGGGAGGAGACAGCAATTCCTGAGATGGGGGAAGATCCCTGGGGAACTACCTATGAGGACCACACAAGGCACCACGTGCCATGTGGCAGACCTACGGAAGCCGTGGGAGTGTCTGCATCCACCAAAGAGCTCAGGTTCTGCTCGTCTGATCCCTGCCTTCATGGGGAAAGCAAATGTCTATGTGCGAGTCACAGACACACATACACTCACATATCCAGGTGGATATATGTAAATATATATAATGCTTAGTAAATGGTTTCTGCAATTTAGAGCCAATGTAAAATCATTTCAGAAATCTTTCAAGGACTGAAGAGAAAGATTGTTGTTATTCCCATTAACTTGTAAGGAAGCCGAGGGCAAATAAGGTGAAGGGTCTTTGCTGAAGGCCACACAGCAACTGACCAGCAGAGTGGAAACTAGGAGCGTGGTTTCCTGGCAGGAGATCACACCATACATACATCACACACTCCTGTATGTCATCCGGAATGTGCAGGGAGCGCTGCGGGCACTGTTCTCCACGTGAGAACACACAGGCTGGATGAGGGTGGGGGTGCTGCCGCCACCTTGCCTGCAGCTCATCCTGTCTAGATGCTATTTAAATAATCTAGAAAATGTGGCTGACAAACTAAAAAAAGTCAGTAACACGAAGCAAACCTTACATAGAGCAAATCAAACACTAAAGTGAAACGTGACACAGATTTTTTTTTTAAGATTTTATTTATTTATTTGACAGAGAGAGAGACAGCGAGAGAGGGAACACAAGCAGGGGGAGCGGGGGAGGGAGAAAGCAGGCCTCCCGCTGAGCAGGGAGCCCGATGTGGGGCTCGATCCCAGGGCCCTGGGATCATGACCCGAGCCGAAGGCAGACGCTTAAACGACTGAGCCACCCAGGCGCCCGTGACACAGATTTTTAAATGGACATTCAAAACGACAAACACCACAGTCTCCCATGCACAAGCTCTTCAGAAACCCTCCCCGAGGTTACACAGATGGATCTTCCTCATAAATGCGAGAAACGCATGTGCCCATGACTCACTGGCGTAACATTATCTCCTCATATACTTCATCTGGAATTCCTTTCTGTTCCTCAGGTTTCTCAAAGAGCACCAACAGCCCCAAACAAATTTTAGGAAAAGGGAAAACAAAAACACTAAATCCAAAGACCTGACAGGTCTGGTTTTTGTACTGTTACTTAAAAGAGTAAAATGCAGCCAGGTGAAATTACCACTAAAGTAAGTCACATCATCTTTAAAGAAGACAAAACATCGGAGAAAGGACCAGGAGGCCTGGACATGCTGTTTAGTCTGCATACTACCTATACAAGTTTTAAAAATAGGCTTCATTCCGCCAGGCTCTCCCTCAGAAGCTGTGAGGACTCCCACCTCACAACATTTAGAAGTCTGAAAGGGAAACAGTGAGGGGGTGTCTGCCTCTGTGTTTGTCCCTGTGAGTCATACATTCTCTGTTCTTACTGAATGTGGGTTGTTTGTTTTCTTGTTGATTTGCAGACTTCCTCTCTACTGCTTTTCTCTAATAATGTTTTTCCAAAGGACCCCTCCAGAGCAAGCACAGCCCCACTAACGGACAGCATGGCCACAGTTAGTGGTACTCACAATAACTAGAGTGAGAACACCCGAAGAAGGGGGTTCAGAAGAAAGAGTTCAAGACGCTTGGTCAGTTATACCCTGAGAAAATCGTTTTTCAGGGCTAAAATCATGTATAAAGGTGGGAACCACTCTCCTCTGCCACTGATTTTCTTACCAAATGCTTTAATGAATGTACAAAAGGGATATGCTCTCAGCACCCACAGAAGGACAGTTGACACTTGCCCTCTTGTTAGATAAACACTCTGGTGGCTCACTCTAAAACTCCCCGCAGGCTCTCACCAAGCTTCCATTCACATCAAGATCCTCCACCCAGGCCTTATCTATTCCTGTCCATTCTGCTCTATGGAATGCTTTTTACTGCATGGACACAAGATCTCATACCATTCCATTTTTTTTTTCTTTTTGGGTAGGATGGTAATGGAGATTTGCAAAGAGAATTCAGGAAAGATGGATGGCAAGAGTCAAGGCAAAATGGGGGTAATTCATAAGAACCTGACTCAGAAAGCCTGTCCTAGGAAGAGCCTAAGCCAGTGATCAAGATGGAGGCCTGGGGAGTGCAGACAAATACACCAGTAGTAGTGAATGGAAAAAGCCATGGATTAGAAACCAAGGAGGCATGCAAGGTAGTGCCACTATGAGACATCTTAGAGGCAACTCCAGGGGCCAGGAGCAGATGCTGCAAGGATGCCAGTGGCACCTGTTATGGGAAATGGTGAGGAATTGAGCACGCAAAAATCAGGTAAATATTGATATTCTTTCCCCTTCGTAGTCAAAACCACCTCTTTCCATTTATTTTTCTATAGCCTTCCTTCCTTCACCGCCTGTGCGCAGTGTTAAATGTCCTACTATCTTCACATGACACCTGAAATCCTGGCCTATTATCATAGTGAGAATCCTATGAAGATCTGTGCACATGCACACACTGTAACTTTCCTTGCAAGGCACTTTTCACTGCTATTGTGTCATTTATTCCCACAACACTATGTGATATAAGCACTTAAATAAATCAATCTAGGCCCAAAGAGATTTATCTTGCACAAAAGTAAAAACCTTCATTCAAACCCAGATCTTTTTTTTTTTTAAGATTTTATTTATTTATTGAGATAGAGAGAGAGTGTGTGTGCATGTGTGTAGGCAGGGGCAGGGGGACAGAGAAAAAATCTGAAGCAGACACTGTACTGAGGGCAGAGCGGACATGGGGCTTGATCCCACCACCGCAAGATCATGACCTGAGCCAAAAGCAGAAGTCAGATGCTCAACTGACTGAGCCACCAGGTGCCCCCAACCCAGATCTTCTGACGTGAGATTCTGTGCTTCTAGCATATGCTGCTAGTGTATTTCTTGTTCTCTAACTTTATGCGCTGTAAATTTCATTAGTGTAGACTTCACTGATTCAGAACTGGTGAGGCAATAAAATACCATAATTTGATAACCCCCTTACTTGGAAATCTGGATGTGCTACAATAAGTGTTGTGCCTACAATATAGGTACAGGACTTTGGACGGTGAAGCTATCCTGCACCCTGAAGGTGCAGAAAAAGAAAGCCTGCCTTTGTTTAGTCGATCTGAGCAAATATCACCAACTTAGCACCAACATGCAATTAAAAAAAAGGGGGGTGCCTGGGTGGCTCAGTCTGTTAAGCATCGATTCTTGATTTCAGCTCAGGTCACAATCATCTCAGGGTCATGAGATCGAGCCTGCTTCGGGCTCCATGCTGGGCGTGAAGACTGCTTAAGATTCTCTCTCTCCCTCTTCCTTCCCCTGCACCCCTGCCCTGTTTGCACTCACTCTCTCTTAAAAAAAAAAAAGATCTAACTACAAATGATATAAGTCTGTGCTCAAGGCTAATCAATGCTTTTTTTTAATTTCAAAAAAAAATCCCCCAAATATAAAAGGTATGATCTTAAAGTAACAGCAGTGAGTCTATAGGCTAAAACAGAAAACCACCACCTCATATGACTTTGTCAAGTACCTTATTATGTCTTATTTTATCCTGTAGTTCAAATTTTCTCTTAATTCATATCTGCCTTTCCTTAACAAGTCCAGCATAAGGTTGGTTTTCAAATATTTGTTGAATGAGATGGAAGGGCACATAAATGAAGTAATTCATGTATCCATCAAGCTATATTCCATGTCAGGTGAAGAGTGAAATGCCACTTGAGTCAGACACAGCAGACCAAACCTGAGCTTTGCCATCACGGAGATCCAGACTCAAATCCTGCTGTTTGACAACTATACCACCATGAGCAAATTCACTCACCTCTTGAGTCTAGGCTTCCTCCTGAGCAAGATGGGGAGAACACTGAGCATCATGCAAGAAACTGGTGCGCGAGTAAATGACGTCACAGATTTTGGCCGCTGTCTAGGCTGAAGTTCCTGCAGCTTACTAATCCTCCCCTCTCTCTCCCACATTTAGTGTGACCCCTGCACACCAGCCTTCATAATAGTGCTTCTACACACAAAGCCCTCTTGTAAAGCTAATGGCTAAACATGAACTTTATTTACAATGATGGTCAATTTCCCCGCCATGAACATCAAACTTTTCTATTCATGGTCTAGAGATAAGTTGTGCATAACTGGTGTTCAACAAATTTTGATGCCTTTTGAGTAAATATTCCAGAGAAGTGAAGCTCACCTTTTATACACCAATACTGTATCTCGAAAGCTTTCTAAAATGCACTGTGCACTTAACCACTTTGCTAAAAGAGCAGCTTGAAAGAACTTTAACCTTTTTTTGACTCGGGGTTTATTGACATAAACTTAAGACAGCACTGGAACGAAACATTTTAATTTTTTGGAGGCTTTCTAAGTTCATACATTTGCTCATACTAAATATTCCCAGATTCCTACACTGCGATCATTCCTTTCATTTCTTCCTGTGGTCAGCAGCTTCATCTCCTGGGAAGTATGAGACACTGTGGAATTTACAGAACAAAGTCCTTGTCATCTTGAAAGAGTTCACCAGGAATCATTCTCAGATATTTCTCATCTGTGGCCTCATGAACACATATTTGGTAAGAGATATATTTCCTAGTCTAAGATGGACTGGTCTATCCCTAATGTCTTACACATTATAAGGTACTCAACAAACAGTAATAAAATGAATTAAAAGAGTTAACACTATGCAACCTTTGTAATTATTGTTTTCTATTTGAGACTTTGCTGTTCTAATCCACATCTAGGTCCCTTACCCGTATGGTTTTGTTTGTTGTTTTTTTTTTAAAGATCTTATTTATTTATTTATTTGAGATAGCACGGACGTGAGAGAAAGAGAGCGAGGGGCGGGGGCCGAGGGAGAGGGGGAAGCAGACTCCCCGCTGAGCAGGGAGCCCGACGCGGGGCTCCATCCCAGGACCCTGGGATCACGATCAGAGCCGAAGGCAGATGCCCAATTGAGTTACCCAGGCACCTCTGGGGTTGTACAATTTTATCTGCAAAATAAGACAATTGGGTTAAATTATCCCTAAGGTTCTTTCCAACATTAATCTCCCATGACTTTATCCTTCTAGGCACATATATTTGTTCTATGTGATACAACTGCTAGAAATCTGATCACCAGATAAGTGAAGCCTTAGAGGACATGGTGAATAAACAATGCATCCTTTGCCCTGTAATCCAGAAACCCTAGAAAGCGGGCACAATCCTATACCACGCAGCAAATATAGACAGAATTAGCTCTCTTACTCATTTCTCCCACCATTAATATCATATATAGAGAGTAGAAATATTGAATTTGGAATGTAAACATATTGATTTTTGTGTATGTGTCAAATGTTCATAAGTGAAAAACCTAGTATTTCTCAAAAGAAGTCAACTGCATCCAGGCAAATAAAACCTTAATGTAAATGTTTTTCAAACAACTATGTCTAGGGCTTTCATTGACCCTTTGTTCCAAGCTATTTCTTCAAATACCACTTGGTTCGTATATTAACTTAGCAGCTACATTTGTTTAAATAATACTATAGATTCACTACTTGCACAGAAATTCAACTTCCTTAAACTACAGTCTAACTTTATTAAAACCAAAATTTCCAAATTAAAGGAGTTCATGGGCTTCACACACGAAGGAAGTAGATGTAAAAGTCAAACATTTATCCACAAACACGCTTGGGAAGGCACTGTGAATACAACTTCTCCCCTGGAGGCCTGAGGCAGGGAAGCCGTGGACAGCTCTCTCTTCCAGGCAGGATGGTGTTCCTTTAATCCGATTCTACATGAATTCAAGGTATACTTTCCTCAAGCACTGCACCAAATTCTCAAGAGAATACAAAAAATGAATAAAATATATCATCTCTGCCTCAGAAGAGATGCAGCGAAGCCAAACATGCAAGAGCAGTAACACTGCCCTTAGAGGAGTGCCTAGGATAGAATCCCAACTTTTCCAAGACTAGCTGTGAAATGTGGACAAGTGACTTTACCTTTCAGATGCAGCGTCTGCTGGGGTAAGGGTTACATAAGTCATTATGCCTAAGGCATTAAGAACAGTTCCTGGCACACAGGAAGCCCTCATGGTTAGTATCATCATCATGATTGCCATAATTGTCATCATTGTAAACATACAATCCATGAGTGAAAATTTTTCATTTTTTTATTTAATAAAATTAAAGCTATAACAAACTCTAGGAAATGGGGGGGGCAGAAAAACCATTTTTTCCCACAAGATGCCTCATTATCCTCGTGTCTTCCGGACAAATCCTAACTACACCTACTTCGCAGAGAGATGTAAAGATGGCGGTGAGTTAGAGTGTGAAGAGAGAGTACAGAAACAAAGAAACATGACAAAGAGAAGAGAAAAGGAGAGAGAAAGGGTACAGATGGGGGGGCATCTCTGAGTTCTTTAAATATTTATTTTTATTTAAGGGGGGTGCAGCAGGGAGGGGCAAAGGGAAAGAGTCTGAAGCAGACTTGCGGGGAGCCCTACACAGGGCTCAATCCCCACAACCCTGAGATCACAGACTGAGCCACTCAACTGACTCTGCCACCCAGGTGCCCCACATTTCTGAATTCTTTAAAGCCACCAGATAGACAGGAGTTGAACTGGAGAGAGAGAGAGAGAGAGAAGAGGACATTAGCTCAGCCCTGCTGGGACTTTTTCCCTCCTCTGCTTAGAAAATCCTTCCTCAAGGATTGAACTACCTCACTTAGCTTTTCCTTACCATTTCCATGCATTTCTTTCCACTGTTTACACTTTGTTTCACAAATTATTGGCTGTATAAAGGACTTTAGAAGTCACCTAATCCAATTTTCTTATTTTATACATGAGAAAAGCTGAGGGCCAATGAGACAAAGTCATTGTCACAGGTGGTCCAACTCTAAAACGGCACAAAATTAAAATGGGGCTCCCTGTGCCCCAGACCTGGGTTGTCTCCCTTCGGACAACAAAAGGAGTACATTTACTGAAAAGCAGTCTGGCTGACCCTTGTTCCATTTGGCAGACACACAAATTTTTATCTTGGGAAGAAAATCTTGAGAAATATTTTTAAATGAATTGACAAGAATCATACTGTTTTTAATTCAATAGACATGTTTTATTATTAACTTCATTGCCTGCTAAGCCTGAAATTAGGTTTTTCTATGCTTGGGCAGGTCCTGTCTAACCAATAACAGGACAATCAGATTTCAATTAAACAGATATTCCCACTTGGACCATACACATAAACACACACACACACACACACACACACACACACACACACACTCAAGAGGCACTTACTCAAAACAAAGTTTGAGCCCATTCTCTTGTCATTCTCCTGGCCTATGTTTAGGAAAAGAAGATATCAAATATTTTAGATAAGGCTCTCCTAAAACAGAAATTTCAAATCATTTATTTTCCAAAAGAGGAACAAGTTTCTTCTATTGCTCCATATACTATTTCTAATCCAACAACAAAAGGCAGCCTGACCACAGCCTTCAACACACTTTCACATCTGGCTTCCGAATGTCGTCAGTATGGTTTGCCCAAACCAGGTCAATCGTCTCCTAAATATTCAATTTCCTCACTCCCAGCTTTCAACTCCACAATGGAAGACTGAAGCTCTAAAGAGTCTTTCAATACCTTTTAATAACATATTTAAAAATAGATGCTACATGTATTTTCCATTGTTTATCTCAAATCTTCAAGTATCTGGCTAAGACAAACACTTTTAAATGGTGGGGGGGGGGTGCTTTCTCTTTCCCCTCTATCAGAGTAGCATCTTCTCTCCCATTTGCTTCACTGCGTGGGGTTTCAAAGGTATGATGTCACTGTGATTAAGGGAAAGATTCAGGCATTCTTCTCACAGCTGTTTAGACTACAGGAACATCTGAATCTGGGCCACCAAAAATAACTCCGCTCTGCTGTCTAAATAGGTGCTTACCTTCAGTAGACTAGACACATATAAAGCTGATTTATTAGCACTGTGTTTGGTAAGTATTATTTACATGGATCTATACTCTACTACTACATGTTTTCTCTTTCTTTTCCTTTCACAGTAGATACAGGCTGGCCACCATAGGTGGTGGCAGTTGTAGTTGCCATTCTCACGCATATGAAATTCAACAATAGGAAAAAACAGAAGCCAACATTACAAAAACAACTGCAGAAATCAAACACTCAAGCTCAGGAAGAACTGAACCAACACTTGAAAGTTTCCAAGGAAGGAAAACAGAAGTTGCTGTATCCTCCTACCCTGCATGCCAACTAGCAGTGGCCGTTCAGTCTCTCCAGATGCCTCGTGAAAAAGAAACCCACAAATGTAACAGGAGCTGAGATCCTGGGGGAGCCAATTAGATTTAAGCTGCTTTCAAAATTCTGTAAAAAAAAATGGATTAGAAAAGAAACTTGGCGCTTGAAATGACATTCTACGTGTTCTGCTTAGGGCCTGTGGAATACTACTCATATAATGACTAGTTGTCATGCTTATAAAATAAACCTGGGGTTTTTAATATAACGGAATAAAGTCATTAGCTGGTGAAACAAACCTAGCTTCAGAGGAAGAACGTGGCACATCAAATCTAATAGGTGCCTCAGACTTCATCTTTGGATTTATCAGGCAAAATATGACAAATGAGGCCAAGGTCAATGGCAGATAACTGCAGAGAAACTCCTCCAAAAGCTGCTGTGTACTCGTCTGAGGTTCCTGCAATTGCCTAGCAAAGCTAGGGCAGGGGAAGACCTGTAAGAAAGGAGGGATATTCAGATTTCATGCCCTACCCACAATACAAGCTCAATGGCCTTTTGATAACCCATGGCAGGAGAGGGGCTGGGGCTGGGGAAGAGGAGAAGCTCTCAGAAAAATGATAAGTGTCTCTGCAGAGGCAAAGTTATCTAGAGAGACTGAACTGTCACTGCTAATAGACATGCCGGTTAGGAAAATGCAGCAATTTTTTTTTTTCCCTTCCTTAGAAACTTTCAAGTCTTGGTTCAATTCTTCTCAGGTTAAGCGTTCGATTTTTGCAATTGTTTTTGTACATTGGGTTCTGCTCAGCTGGGTTTCAGCTGTTGGTGGGAAAAAAGGACCTGGTGTCCCCTGACTCCTGGATCTCTCCAGAGCTCACTATGCTAATTTGATGGCTATTTGTGAATCAGGTATAACCTTTCTTAATTAGATGTGTAGCAGATGTGTCAAAGACAACAGAATCAGGCAAAAAGATAGTAAGACTTAAAAATAACCAACTTCAGTTGGGTTTCTGGGATAGTTTCTCTTTCAAAGATGAAGTAGCCACAGATCCATCTCCAAAGATGACTTTGTAAAAGCAGACTCTACCCTGAGATACTCATTGACTCCTTTACTTCTTTATTGCAACATCAAAGTAACTGGGTCTAAGAAGCCCACATAGAGGTAAAGGGAAACATACCCTCTTGAAAAACATTCCAGGGTTCCTGGAAAAGGATATGCTTTTGTTCTATGATGTGGTGGAATGTTTCAGATACATTACCTCAATCCTTCTCCTCCTAGGAGGGATGCTTAGTTCATTGTCTCTGGTGACAAATATGGATTGGGCACCTAGTCTGTGTCAAGTACTGAACCAGGAAGGACAGGAGAAAAGAACTCATATTCTGCCTCCACAGAGACTGCTCTAAGCTAATGAAGATGTATATGTCTCTTGGATATCAGCCTTAGCAACATTTTTCTAGATATGTCTTCTCAGGGAAGCAAAAATGAAAATAAACTACATCAAACTAAAAAGCTTTTTTTTTGCACAGAGAAGGAAACCATCAACAAAACAAAAAGACAACCTACTGCATGGTAGAAGATATTTGCAAATGATAAATTCAATAAGGTGTTAATATCCAAAATATATAAAGAACTCATACAACTCAATATCAAAAAAACCCCAAATAATCCAGTTAATAGGCAGAGGACGTGAATAGACATTTTTCCAAATAAGACATACAGATGGCCAACAGACACTTGGAAAGATGCTCACCAACACTAATCATCAGGGTCATGCAAGTCAAAACCACAATGAGATATCACCTCATACCAGTAAGAACGGCTAGTATCAAAAAGATAAGAACAAATGTTGGTGAGGATGTGGAGAAAATGGAACCCTTGTGCACTGTTGGTAAGATGTCAATTGATACAAGCACTACAGAGAACAGTATGAACATTCCAAAACCTTAAAAATAGAACTCTGTATGATCTAGAAATTCCACTTTTTTAAAATTAACATATAATGTATTATTCGTTTCAGGGGTACAGGTCTGTGGTTCATCAGTCTTACACAATTTACAGTGCTCACCATAGCACATACCCTCCCCAGTGTCCATCACCCAGCCACCCCATCCCTCCCGAAAAACAGAAACACTAATTTAAAAAGATATATGCACCCCTATGTTTACTGCAGCATTATTTACAGTAGCCAAAGTATGGAAGCAACCTAAGGGTCCACTGACAGATGAATGGATAAAGCAGATGAGTTGTATATACACAATGGAATATTAACCATAATAAAGAATGAAATCTTGCCATACGTGACAACATGGATGCACCTAGAGAATATTATGCTACATAAATCAGAGAAAGACAATACCATATGATTTCACTTATATATGGAATCTAAAAAACAAACAAACAAACAGGAAACAGAAACAGACCCATAAATACAGAGAACAAATTGGTGGTTGCCAGAGAGGAAAGGGTTAGGGCAATGGGCAAAATAGGTGAGGAGGATTAAGAGGTACAAACTTCCTGTTACAAAGTAAATAAGTCATGGGATGAAAAGTACAACACAGGGAATATAGTCAATAATATTGTAATAAGGTTGTATGGTGACAGAAGGTGACTATACTTATGGTGTTGAGCACTGCATTAATGGATAAACTGCTGAACCACTGTGTTGTACGTACACCTGAAATTAATGTAACTCTGCATGTCAACTGTATTTCAATTAAAAAATGTACATGTCTGTGTGTCTGTGCAAGGGGCAACTCACCTTTCAAAACTGATCTGTTTCAAGCTCTACCTTAAATATAACCTATTCCATGAGATTGTTCTGAGGTCCTAACCAGAAATAACATCTCCCTTACTTGAGCTCCTATATCTTTTGCTATTTTGTATTTTAGCCGTTTATATAACCATCTTATTACCCCCTTAAATTCTTTAAACACCTTTATTTTAATGACTGGAAAAAATGAAGTATGTCAGTATATGTCAAGTTCTTGAATGCATGATAAAGACATGTGTCTTCAGTTACCGAAGTCAGAAAAGACTTCACCCAGTCATACTCAATAGGACCCTAGAGTTGAATCATCAAAGTGAAGAAGAGCGTATCTACATTAAAGAAGAAAATAAGCAAAAGCCCGATGTCCTAGGATGTCTCTTAACACAGACATTTAAAATGTAGCAGGTTCTGATGACGTTCTGAGTGGCCATAAGGGGCAATCAAAGTCCTTTTAAGATGGGATCATCAATCCCATGATAGCACTCCTACTCCACACCAGTGACTGGGGAATAATAGTATCTTTGTTTCTGAGGCCCTGGAACTCCTCTGAGAACCATCACCCTGCAGAGAACAGGTAATCTTCAGAAACAATTGAATTCCCCTGTTTGCATTTACCACACTGAATGATATGACCTCTTTGGAGAGAAGGAAGGATTAAGAACCTAATTAAACCAGCGCTCTGTTATGCACAACAGCTACAGTCAATCACAGACAGTGACCGGCTTTGTCTTTCTGTGGACTTTTTGGAACAATATTTTCCCTAGATAATTACAAAATGGGAACACATACATTGTATCAGCCAAATCCAAACATTTCATGATCATAACTAAATAGTATCCATACAAATATTTGAGCTTTGGAATGGTTTTCAAAGAAAAAGCATCTAGAATGTCTCTTTAGAGCTGACAGTCTTTAGAAATTACTGTTCCTTAAGCACTTACTTTCTTTTTGGCCTCATTGTGTAAATCAGGCTGCTACTCCTCAATTTCCCAGGATCCCCAAGGTCATTCTCTACGTGTTTGCATTAAACGCAACTTGGTGCCAAGATTCTGCCTCAGCTTTCATATTCGCTTGGATGACCCTTTCCCACACTGAGTCTCTTCATACTTCCCTACATCCAGATCTAGTTGATCTGCATTTTCTGCAAAAAGTTTCACTTCCTAGTAACTGCAATCGGCCTCTTGCTTAGTTTCCTTCCATTCCCCTGGGTAGGTCCCTGCCAGGAAGGCAGAGAGGAGGAGCTTTTTGATGCTAATGAGGCCTCCGTGCAGGACTCCAAGCTAATGGTGAAGAGCCCAGTATGGTATTTCTCTAGGGAGCCCAGGTGAATGCAAGTGTAAGGGCACAGCTGAGAGTCATTTGAGCACCTTGCTGTTAGCCTAAAACAGGTATTCCAACATCTAAGCAGTGACCTGTAAATGGCTTACACAATGAAGAAACGAGTCAGTGTACTTGGCAATTCAGACCCGAACTACATAAGGTATTAATTCAAACGGAAATCTGAGAACTGTTAAATGGTGATTAGAACTGTTAAATGGTGAAAGATTTCTTTTCTTTGAGGTGCCGGCGGTAGAATAAGGGTTCATAAATTATGGACATCTGAATTCTGCTGTTTTTCGTCATTGTGAACTTTTAGAGGACCGTGAGGTCCACATTGAGACCAGCTAGTCTTGCCTCCTGGGCATTATGGGGAATGAGAGCACCATGGCCTGCTGAGAAGCATACCCATTACTTATCAGATTAGCCCACCTATGGAATTGAAGAAACCTGCTGCAGCCCTTTAGAAGACCTGGGGGGTGGGGGAAGATCATCACATGGCTTTAATCACTGAGAAATCTCCTAAAATAAGTGAAGTGTCAGCCAACATATACCAACCAAGGAGTCAAAGTCACATATGAGAATTTAGGGTAATCTTTCAGCAGCCTCTTGCCACTGTCATGGTTGGAATGACAAAGGAAAATTGTCTGACATTCTAAACAGAGAAGAAACATAGGCAAGGCTTCCCTTTAGGGACCTAATGACAAACCTTTAAGAAGCTCTTAGGATATAATACCAGGAATGTATTTACATTATCTCATTTAATCCTCATACGATCGTTTGAGTTAGATGATAACATTAATATTCTCATTTTTTTAAAGATTTTATTTATTTATTTGAGAGAGAGAGAACGAGCAGGGGAGGGGGGACGGGGTGGGAAGAGCAGACTTCCTGTTGAACAGGGAGCCCGATGCAGGGCTTGATCCCAAGACCCTGAGATCTTGACCTGAACTAAAGCAAATGCTTAACCACTGAGCCACCTAAGGTGTCCAATATTCTCATTTTTAAGATGGGGGAACTGAGGCTTAATGAGCTTAATTAAGTAAATCATCCAAGTCTCCCCAATTAATAAGTGGCAAAGATGGGATCTGAATCCATGCTATCAATTACTAACACTATCAGTGACCAGGGTGTTTTTCTATCACAATTCTGTGAGCAGAAAAAAACAAGAATTCCCCAACAACAGCAACCACAGGACTCCGACAGGAATAAGAAAGAGGAAAGAAAGAAAAAGAAACCCGAGGAAAACACAGGATTTCTGCAACCACGCTGTCAGTCCATTTCTCCATTATCTGGCTTCACAAGGCAAAAGGAGATTCTGAAGTTGAAGCATACAAACGTTTGCCCACGAAGACAGGTTTGTTCTTAGCCAAGTGAGTCGTCTGTTAAAGTTTACCACATAGACTCAAACCTCACTCACATGGTATCATTTGTATTCAAGTATGATTTGTCCCATTTGGCTTTTTCAAGTGGTCAACGCCCAGGAACCGAGTTTTTCCTACTGTGTCTCCTCCTTGGGGAGGCTGGGGAGGGGTGGTGACATCATGGGAGCAATATCTGTCTTCTCTGCTATGACTCAACTGAATATCTCAGGTCAATGCTACTGCTAGTCCTGCATCGATGCATGAATTATTCCATCTGCCAAGCAAACTCCCATGGAAAACAGCAAACTATCTCCATCCCAGCCCTGAAGGACAGGGGGAAAGGCAGCAATAAGGAACTACTCAAGCAAAACTATACAAGAGAGGTGAGCTTTACCCACTCCCTTCAAGCCTCACCCATAAAAAGTGTACATACAACATTTCCATTTCAGATTGCCAGAAACAGGTAAAAACAGAATTTGCTTCCTCCTCTGTGCTTTCATACTACTCTGTACAAATTGCTAAATTATAGTGCTTACCATATTGTCCTGTAATTATATTTTAAGTGTCTGCCTTCCCACTAATGTAATAGCTCCCTTTTCCCCCTTAATATCTGTATCCAATGCATCTGGTATCAGGCAGAACAAAGATTTGTTAAACAAACAAATGAAAGATTGAATGTAACAATGAATGAATAACAACTTGCTCAAAGGCTCTCTTTAGGGCAAAAAGAAATGTTCTCTTTACTCTTTATGACAGAAGATGGTTGACACTCTCACAATTAGACTGAGGGGTAGATCATGCCTGTTTGTAGTATTAGGTTTCCAGAATGTTTTGGCACTTACTGAATGTGTGTTGTGTGTGTGTGTGTGTGTGTGTGCATACTCCAGGCTCCTCTGCTCCTATATTCTATAGAATTCATCTCTCCAACCAAGTCTACCTATCTCATAACTTGCTCCCTTAATCACTGGTTTTCTTTGAACTTAACTAATTCAATTAGAATCTTTACTCAAAAAAAAAAAAAAAAAAAGCATTCTTACTGTAAGTTCCTGGAAAGAGGAACGGGCAGCAAATGTGAGCTGGTATTACCCCACATTGCTGTTCCACAATCTGCCAGCCATGTCCCAAGTATGATGGATGCTGGATATTCGGCAAGACTCAATACAGACACGGCCCCTCCTCTTGCAGTATTTACAGTCAGCAGGAAGAAGAGAGATAAATAATAAGGCAAGTAAGTATAGTAACTGTAATGACAGAGGAAACACAGGGTGTTATGGGAGTATATGGGAAGGAGATCAGACCTCATTTGGAAATCAGGAAGGGTCTTCTAGACAAAGTATTTTTATGTTTTGGCCTGGGCAGATAAATGAGACTTAACCAGGTAAAAGGGGAATGTGGGAAAGAGAAGGCCCAGAGACAAGGGAGAACAAAATGCAACTAAACACTGAAAGAAGGTAAGATGGCGAGGGTTTAAGTGAGGAGGCAAGGCTGGGCCTCAGCTATTTTATTCTAAGGGCAATGGGAAGTCACTGAAGGACTTTAACCAAGGTGGTGATATTTGAACCTGAGTTTAAAGAGAGAGAGACTTGGGTTGTAGGTAAAGACATATAGATTTGAGAGCTGTATTAGTAGAGTAGGCTAAGAGTATCAATAAATGGATCTTCAACATTTCCCTTGTAGCAAGATGACTTTGGCTGCCATATGGAGAATGGACTATAAAACTGTGAGAGGACATACACAGAAACTTCAGCAGTCCACACAAGGACAGGAATGACTGTGGAAATGGAAAGAAGTGGATGGGTTCAAAAGAATATTAAGAAGACAGAATTAACAGACTTCGGTAATTGACTAGACCAGGGTTGGCAAAATTTTCCATAAGGGTCAGATCAACAAAGTTTAGGCTTTGCCAGCCATATGGTTTCTGCCACAATTACTCAACTTTGGTGTTTTGGTGAGAAAGGGGACACAGACAATATGTAAGTGAACAAGTGTCACTGCATACCAACATTTATTTATAAGAAAACAGGCAAACGGGCCAAATTTAGCCTGAGACTGAAATTTGCTGACCCCTAGACTGAGGGATGCAGCAGTAAGAGCAGTCAAAAATGACTCCCAAATATGTCAGTTGGTATCCGGTTGGCTGGGCTTACTAGTTACAGAGAAAGCAACAGTGGAAACGGACGGGGCCAGAGAGAGGAGGACAGTTGTCAGTCAGGTTTTAGACAAGGTGAGTTTAAGATACCTGGGAGACATCACTCATGACATGTCCAATAAACAGAAGTTTGGATCTCAGTTAGGAAAAAGACCTGGGCTCTAGGTAAAGACATACAGGTTTGGGAGGTGTCTTATTTAGGGCAGACTCAATGTTATTAACAGACCACCAAAAATCAGTGGCTTTAGTAAGAAGTTTCTCCCGTGGTGATACAAGGAACTCAGATGGGGGTGGGGAGACAGTCATTCCAAGAGCCTGTCCAATAGCAGCATCCATCCCACTTAGCCAGAGGAAGAAGGTTCAGAGAGGAGCACCTGTAGGGCTTTCTACGGGCCAGCTCTAAAGAGGGCACGCATCACATCTACTCACATTCCCCTGGAGAAATCTCACTCACGTCGACACCTACCTACAAGCAAGGCTGGGAAATACACTAGAGCCATGTGTATCTAGGACAAGGGTAGAATGGATTTTGGTGGGTAGCTATCAGGATCCACCCCAAGAGTCAAAACTACTCAATAGGCCAGGAAGGCACAAAGATGAATAAAAATGACTCAGACCACTGTGAAGAGTGAGAACAAGTTCAGAGCTCTGAAGAATGCAAATGTTAGAAGATGAATTGAGGAGGAAGAAGATCTGGCAAAATAGAAGAACGACAAAATGAAAATTAAACTGGAAGATTGTGTTAGGTATTTAATGAACATAGGTAGAAAGTGCACATTTAATTATTAAGGATTGATTCCCATCACTGACAAGCTGACACTTATTGGATACCACTGATACCATAAAAAAATGGTGTGAAATAGGAGCTAAATTGCATTTAAGAGAAAATGACAAAATCAGCTCCTCAAAAGAGCCAGATATTCATTACCATTCAGATGGACTGCTTTAGGGCTATGCATTGCAATATTCATTTTTTTATTCACTTTTGTGTCCATAAATCAACCTACATAAGATGTATATTCTGCATCAAAAAATTTTTGTGATCTTATACACACATGAAGATATTAATATAAATATGAATATATAGCTGTATATACATACACACTCACGGGATTCATTACCACAATGCATTTCTGTTTTGCTTCCACTTTTTGCAGTTCTCCATGCTCTCTGCTTTTGCTCAAGGCTTCTCCTCCAACTCCCAGCCCACCTGTTTGTGTATCTGTTCCTGGCTTCCAATGAGAAGACCAAGAAAACAGGTTGGATTCCACCCTGGTAACACTTAATGCACCAGGCTGTAGCTTAAACACACAAAAAATTCCAGGCCAGAACATTCATGCCCCCTTTCTCAGCAATTCTGAGTCAAGTGGACTTCAGCTAGGAAGAGAAGAACCTGAGATTTTGCAAAGCTATTGACCAATCTACCCTCGTCTCTCTCTTTGGAATGTAAAGTCTTTGGGGTAAGGAAGGGGATTCTGAGGGTTTTATATCTGGAACACTCTGTTTTTGGCAGAACAGCCAGCCTTGCTTATAAATAAGTTAAAAAAAAAAAAGACAAGCAGATTAAAAAAAAAAATGATCTGCCTAGGAGGTACACAGATTGTAAAGAAAACAAAATTAGTAACCTCTTCTACTTGCTCAGCATAAATTATTAGTGTACTCAACCTGACCAAGTGACTATTTATAAGCCTGACCTCGAACATCATGGTGTTCAATAAATATAAATTGAGGATGGTGACTATGCTACCCATATTTCCTTACTTAATGACACACACTTGGCAGTTCAGTGGCACAAATCTTATGCATTTTATTCTTCCCTTACTGCTCTTCACATTGTAACTCAGATCAGGCGTGAATCTATTAGAAATAGTCTTCCAATTAGCAAAATTAATTCTTCCTTTGATTTGAGAGAGGCCAACTAGTGTGTACAAGCAAAGGAAAATTTCGCAAGGAGCATTTCTTCCCTGGCTTCTGTGAGGAGATTTTCTGTCAGCTCCAACGAGTCTTTCTTATGGCTACTTTTACAGGGTCATCATTATTCAAAGTCAGCTAGCTTCAAATATCATCTGCAAAGCATATCTAGAAATTTAGCTGCTGATGCAGATAATGTATGAAACAGAAACTGCAACTTGTCTCACAGTGACTAGGTTAAATATGTAGCTTAAAAAAAAAATTCTAGGCTCCTAGCTTGTCCACAGGGGAGGTAGAGCAGAAGGGCAGGAGCTCACCACCACGACGTGTATGTAACCTGTGGAAAAGCCAGAGGCATTGGTTCAGATAGAATCTGGGAGTGCAAAACTCACAACATGAACACTCTGTCTATGGCCTTCAAATGGCATACGTTGCTGGAGGCCCAACAGTTTTGTTGGGTCAGATGGTTCCCTCATCTCTGTCAGTCTCCTAAAGCCACCAAGTTACTCTGCCAACACCTCCTCTTCACAGGACAGTCTTGTCTCCTCTGCGTCTAGAAACCTGAGGCTACTCACCAATGCTGGGAAAACTGGAGCCACTCTTCAGTCTTCCAGTCATCCACCAGCCTTCATGCAGCTCACCAAAACAGGCCTCTCATTGGGCCCTCTTTCCTCCCTCTGTGATGCCACCTTGGTTCAGGTCCCTGTCACCCCTTATTTGGATGACTACAGAAATGTCTAGTGGTCTCCTCACCTATAGGCTGATTTCTCTAGGATAGATCGTACCTGTGAAAAGAGAAAGAAAATCTCCCTAAAACTCAAACCAGACAGTGTCAGGCCTCGGCTTAAAACACTTGAACAATATATTGCCATCTGAGAAAAATCTAAATTTCTTACATAGTTGAAAGAACCCTAAGCATTAGGCACCTGACCACGGCTACAACTTCATTTCTCATGACATCTGCCTCATATTTCACATAACATATACACACGCGTGCACACACACACACACACACACACACACACACACACACACGTCCTGCTACTTCTCACCTCTGAGACCATTCACGCTAACATCTCCGCGTGGAATGCTCTTCCCCATTACCCCAACCTGACCCTCATTTGGCTTACTCCTGCTACCTCTTTATAGTTCATTCAAGGGTCACCTCCTGGAAGACTTAGGAATCATTCTCAATACTCCTCAAATATTCTCCACCTAACTCTGTGAGGCAAAGTTAGCCCTGCTCCATGATCAAATGTTTTTGCATCTCTGAGTTAGTATCAAGGTAATAGATCTGTAGAACAGAACAGAGGAAGCAGAATTAGATCCAAAAACCCATGGGGACTTTGTGTATGCTGAAAGTGGAAAAGCAGTAGACTCTGAAATACCAGTGCTGGGGTAATGAGTTAAACACGGAGAAATTATAATTTTGGATCCTTACCAAGTATCTGCCCCCAAATTAAGTCCAGATAGGTTAAATATTTAAATGTTAAAAAAGTCACAGAAGAACAAAAGGAAAATTCAAGGGATAATTTCTATAATCTTAATGGAAGAAGATGTTTCCAAGTATGATTTTAAAGCCAAAAACTATAAAGATTAACACATTTTGACTAAATAAATAAGTAGCTTTTCTGGGGGAAAAAATACTATAAATCCAAAAGATTGATCAACAAATTGAGAAAAATCCATATTTGTCCCATTGCCTGGCACTTAATTTATTTTAAAGTAAGTTCATTTATATGACAGAGGGTTCATCTCCCTAATATATAAAGAACTCTTGTGAACCAATACAAAATACAAACCTTCTATGAGAAAAAGCAAAATAAACAACATGAACAGGTTCACAGAGTGCCTCTAAATTTATGTAAAATTTTCACACTCCCAAATCAAGGAAATTTAAATTTTAAGTAGTATTTTGCATATCATAATGACAAAAATTTAAAAAATACTCTGTTACTAAAGGTATGAGAAAATGGGCACTGTTAAATACCATTGATAGGAGAGCCCTGGGAAGTAGTTTAATAGTGAGTATCAGAAAATACGACCCAGAATTTTCACCAGAATTTATCCTAGAGAGTACCTTAAATGTCCATCAACAGGGAGTTGCTTAATAAAATATAGTGGATCTTTAGATTGTAATACCATATATCCATCAAAATGAAAGATATATGCATATTTAATTTAATAGAAAGCTGTGCATAACATGTTACAAAAGCTTCTAAAATTGGGTTAAAAACAATGTACCTCTGTTAAAATATATTTATTTATAAACACAGAAAAAAAAACAAGCACACACTTGGAAGGATATTTATCAAAATGGAAATAATCATTATCTCTGAGAAGTAGGACTATACATTTTTTCTTCATACCTTTTCATATTATCCAATTTTTTTTTACCATGAACATGTGTACTTTTATAATTAAAAAATTACCAACAGTACAACTGTTTCCGTTGTTGAAAAAGAAAGCATAAAATGGAGAAAGAAGACAAAAACAGTGTTCATGAATGGACTGAGGAGCAGGGTCACATGTCTAAAAGCACAGCCAGTGTAACTAACGCTCACAACTGCCAACTAGGAGCTGGGGTTCATCTGCTACAGGTCTGCCAAACCCAAATAACGAAATACCAAAGGACCACCGAAACCTACTGCCTGCACAACGAACACTTTTCCGAATCTTTCTCATACACAAGCCATCAGCTATTCTGATTCCAGTGAGCATAAAAAAAAAAGGATGAACTGTTAATTTTTATAATAGAGGAGGTAAGGCTAATTTCCTCTCTCCCTCTCTCTGACAGTTTGCCTATTTTTAGCCAGAAAAAAAAGCTGAAAGACCTTTTGGCTGTAAGGATAAACCCATGAATAGGTTACCAGAACATGTTGCAAGTCTTTACATATGTTCCTTTTTTCTTTTTTTAATGTCTATGATTAGCTAATAGTTCTCACAAAACAGATGGAAATCAGAATATGGTTAGAAAAATGCAACAAACAAAATGTCAACTAACTAAACTTTAAAGTCTACAGATTTTATTACCCAATATTTAAGTCCATCATTTTAAAATGGGGTCTTTCAACCTTGGGGAGCAGGACAAAGCTAGGAATTCTGACTGGTCTTTCTGAAAACAAAAGAAGTAAAGGTTATTTATAGTGACCTTTTAATGTTTACCTTAGAGCTGGCTAATCAGATGTAAATTGTCACCCATGGATATGCATAATCAACTTTATTCCTTTTGCTAATTGAGAAACAGAGCTGTTAATGTCAAAAAAAAATTTGAAAAATGCACCAAGCTTGCTCAGTGGAGCAAGTTCTTTATAAAAGTCAGAGTTTCCATATGGTAAAATCATGGAAATTAGGCTAAGGGGAAAAAAAAAAAAACACTAGGAAAGACTAATTTGTTATTGAACTAGTCTGTGCTGGAACAAAATCAGTCTTAACGACCCTAAATGTGAGATTTTTTTACCACTTTTATGTTCAAAAATAACTCCGTCAGCTCTTATGAAAAATCATTCCATCACCTTACTCCAAAGTTCCTCTCATGCTGAGTTTATGCTTTCCAAGCTGGCTGTGGCTCTGGCTTAGCAGGCATGCTGTCAGGATACTTACTTACCTATGGGACTTGGTTCACACAAGTCAGCCCCTTCCCCTTCTTGAACTCTCCTGACATCTTCTAGTTTCCTTTAAAACTGACTACCAATAGGTACATGAGTCTCACTTCAATTGTGTAGAAAGAGAACAATGTATTACCTTAAGTACCACTTCAAGATTGCTTCCATTTTTATAACACCGGCAGAAGTATGTATCATTTCAACTTATTGATGATGTTGGAGAAGATTTGGCTGAAGCAGTGGCTAACCACAAAGGAAGGCCCTGCCTTCTCCTAGTCTAAGACCCACTTCTATAGACCCTTATTCACTGAGTCCCCTGTTTTATGAAACCCAAGGGTTCTTCTTCTTGAGACAGTCCTCATTAATGAACATTCTCTCTTTTGCAACAGCTTGAGTAAAATCTTCTCCTGAATAGTCTGGTACATTTTGTCTTTCACATGGTGCATTTAAGAAATTACAGGCACCCCTAACCATAAGCCCCAACCATTCTCCTTTCACAGGGATGACCAACAACCACTCTGTTTTGAGTAAAGAAAATACAGGAACACAGTAAGCCGATCACAAGCATTAATAGCACACACATCTATGCACTATTTAAGGCACTAGAAGGCAGACAAGGTGAGGGGGCTTTATCCTAAGCAAGTCCAGACTTCAAACTAAGAGTCATCAGGCCTCCTTGAGCAATATGTTCACCACACATATCTCATATGAACTATATGCCCTTCTGAGAAGATAACATCATTAGTGGAATAAGCATGTGTTTTGAATAATGATTCCTTCAGTCATCCCCACCACACACTATGAAATCCTAAGTGGGTTAATTTCTCTGAGCCTTCATTTCCTCATCTCATCAGTTTAACCAGTCAGAGGGGCCCACCTTGGTTCAATGAAACATATTTAAACCCTTTCTCCTTCTACCTTTAAATTCTCTAATCCTCTCTTTTTTTTTTTTTTAAGATTTTATTTATTTGAGAGAAAGAGGGTTGGGGAGAGAGCAAGTGAGCAGGCAGGGGGAAGGGGCAGAGAGAGAGAGAGAGAAGCAGGCTCCCTGCTCAGGAGGGAGATTGCCTCCGGGCAATCCCAGGACCCCAAGTTCATGACCTGAGCCGAAGGCAGATGCTTAACCAACTGAGCCACCCAGGTGCCCTTCTTCTTTTTTTTTTCTAATATTTTATTTATTTATTCATGAGAGACAGAGGGAGAGAGAGAGAGGGGGAGAGAGAGAGAAGCAGAGGGAGAAGCAGGCTCCCAAGGAGCAGGGAGCCCGATGCGGGACTCGATCCCAGGATCCTGGGATCATGACCTGAGCCGAAGGCAGACGCTTAACCATCTGAGCCACCCAGGCACCCCTTCTTTTTTTTAATAATAGCTTTACTGAGATGTAATTCACATGCCATGAAAATTTAACCATTTAAGATGTATGATTTAGTGGATTTTAGTATATTCAGAGTTATGTAACTATTACTACTATCTAATCCCAGAACACTTTCATAATCCCGGAAAGAAACATCATACCCATCAACAGTCACTCGCCATACTTCCATCACAACCCATGGCAACCACTAATGTACCTTCTGTTTCTAAGGATTTGCCTACTATGGACAATTCATATAAAGAGAATCACCTCTGTGGCTGGCTTCTGTGAAAGAATTCAGTGAATGAGCATAATGTCTTCATGGTTCATCCTTGTTGTAGCATGTATCAGTACTTCATTCTTTTTATAGTTGAATAAAATTCCACCATATGGCTATCCCAGTTTTTGTTTACCCATTCATCAGTTGATGGACATTTGGGTTGTTTCCAATTTTTTAGCTATTATGAGTAATGCTGTTATGAACATTTGTGTATAGGCATTCGTGGGGACATATATTTTCATTTCTCTTGGGTGTACTACCTAAGAGAAAAATTGCTCCATCATATTGTAACTGAATGTCTAAACTTTTGAGGAACCAAACTTTTTTCCAAACTAGTTACACCATTTTCTTTGCTTTTGGACTTCTTTTGGTTCCTTCTGTATCAGCTTTCTGGTTGTTTGAGCTCAGCTGGGAAAATAATTGGGGTGATTATAAAGACATTTTCTACAGTATGGGCAATTTTTACCCATTGCAGGTAAACACAAACACAACAAGGTGGTTGATGTGAGTTTGGGGAAAACATAAAGCAGTGCTACAGAGCACATAGAATATCCACGGCAGGCAGTGCTGATGCCTGCAGTGCAGGAACCAACTTAGGAAGTTCTGAGAGGGTTTTGATACAGTTTAAATTTTTATGCTCTAGACTTATAATGGTAAACCACATAAATATAAGCACACCCATATCTCTACTTCAGTTGCATACAATATAAACAGAAAAAATACAATAGGAACATAAATAATGATAAATATGGTTTTTTAAAAAACTAATATATGAGAGAATAATTCCAGTTAGGCACATCAGGGAAGATTATTTTGAAAAGGAAAGCATCTTAACTAGCTGTTAAAGGACAACCAGGTTTTAAAAAAGCAAAAGTGAGGAGAAACTGCATTTCAAACAGAAGCAGTAGAATAAGCAAAAAAGTACAGGGTGAAGGAATAAGAATGAGGAGTTATAAAAGCACAGGAAAAACAACAAAGAAGAACTGATGTTTTGGCAATTGGCTAAATGTGAAGTGAGGTAGAAGGTGCAGTAAAAGATGACTCCTAGCTGCAGCAAAAGCAGTTCTAAGAGGGAAATTTGTGGCAATCCAGGCCTACCTCAAGAAGCAACTACCTACCTCAAACAACTTAACTTTACCCCTAAAGGAGTTAGAAAATGAAGAACAAAAAAAACCCAAGACCAGCAGAAGGAAGGAAATAAGAAAGATGAGAGCAGAAATAAATGTAGAAACCAAAAAGTAATAGAACCAACAATGTGGGGCACCTGGGTGGCACAGTCAGTTAAGCATCTGACTCTTGATTTTGGCTCAGGTCAGGATCTCAAGGTCGTGAGATCAAGCCCCACGTTAGGTTCCACACCCAGCTTACAATTCTCTCTCTTCCTCCCCTCCATCTGCTCATCCCCCGCCAAACTAGAACCAATCAATGAAACCAGTTGGTTCTTTGAAAAGATCAACAAAATTGGTAAACCCTTTAGCCAGATTCATAAAAAAAAAAGACGAGAGAACACAAATCAACAAAATCAGAAATGACAGAGGAGAAAGAACTGACATCACAGAAATACAAACTGTAAGAGAATATTGTGAAAAATTATATGCCAAAAAATTGGACAACCCAGAAGAAATGGATAAATTCCTAGAAATATAACCTACTGAAACTGAAGCAGAGAAAAATAGAAAATTTGAACAGTCCGATTATCAGCAATGAAACTGGATCAGTAATCAAAAAACTCTTAACAAACAAATGTCCAGGACCAGATGGCTTCACAGTTGAATTCTGCAAACACTGAAAGAAGAGTTAATACCTATTCTTCTCAAACTTTTCCAAAAAATAGAAGAGGAAAGAAAGCTTCCAAATACATTCAATGAGGCCAGAATTACCCTGATACTAAAACCAGATAAAGACACCACAAAAAGAAAAGAGTACAGGCCATTATCTCTAATGAACAATGATGCAAAAATCCTCAGCAAAATATTAGCAAATTGAGCCCAATGATACATTAAAAAATCATTCACCACCATCAAGCAGGATTTATTCCCAGGATGCAAGGGTGGTTCAATAATCGCAAATCAATCAATGGGATATGTCACATCATTGAGAGAAAAGATGAAAACCATATGATCATTTCAACAGATGTAGAAAAAGCATATGATAAAGTACAATATCCATTAATGATAAAAACCCTCAACACAGTAGGTTTAGAGGGAACATACCTCCACATAAGAAAGGCCATATATGAAAAACCCAGAGGGAGCATCATACTCAATGGTGAAAAACTGAGAGCTTTCTCCCTAAGGTCAGGAACAAGACAAGGATGTCCACTCTCACCACTTTCATTCAACAATGTACTAGAAGTCCTAGCCACAGCAATCAGACAACAAAAAGAAATAAAAGGTATCTACATGGGTAAGGAAGAAGTAAAACTTTCACTATTTGCAGATCACATGATACTGTATATAGAAAATCCTAAAGACTCTTCCAAAAGACTACTAGAACTGATAAATGAATTCAATAAGGTGGCAAGATACAAAAATCAATGTACAGAAATCTGTCGCATTTCCATATTCTAATAATGAAGCAGCAGAAAGAGAAATTATGAAAACAACCCCATTTACAATTATGCCAAAAATAATAAAATACTTAGGAATAAATTTAACCAAAGAAGTGAAACATCTATACTCTGAAAACTATAAAACTTCAATAAAAGAAACTGAAAATGACACAAAGAAATGGAAAGATATTCCGTGCTCATGAAGTAGAAGAATATTAAATGTCTATACTATCCAAAACAGTCTGCAGATTTATTACAATCCCTATCAAAATACCAACAGCATTCTTCACAGTAGAGGAAACATTCCTAAAATTTCTGTGAAACCACAAAAGACCCCGAATAACAAAAGCAATCTTGAAAACAAAAAACAAAAGTGGAGATATCACAATCTCAGACTTCAAGTTATACTACAAAGCTGTAGTAATCAAAACAGTATGGTACTGGCACAAAAATAGACACATAAATCAATAGAACAGAATAGAAAGTCCAGAAATAAACCCACAATTCTAAGGTTAATTAATCTTCAACAAAGGAGGCAAGAATAGGTAATGGGAAAAAGACAGTCTTTTCAAAAAATGGTGTTGGGAAAACTGCACAGCTACATGCCAAAGAATGAAACTGGACCACTTTCTTACGCCATACACAAAAATAAACTCAAAATGGGTTAAGGATCCTAATGTGAGTCCTGAAACCATAAAAATCCTTGAGGAGAGCACAGGCAGTAATTTCTCTGACATTACCCATAGCAAAGTTTTTCTAGATAAGTCAGGCAAGGGAAACAAAAGTAAAAATAAACTATTGGAACTACATCAAAATGAAAAGCTTCTGCACAGCAAATGAAGCAATCAATAAAAGTAAAAGGCAACCTACTGAATGGGAGAATATATTTGCAAATGACATATCCGATAAAGGGTTAGTATCCAAAATACATAAAGAACTTATAAAACTCAACACCTTAAAAACAAATAATCCAATTAAAAAATGGACAGAAGACATGAACAGGTATCTCTCCAAAGAAGACATCCAGATAGCCAACAGACACATGGAAAAATGCTCAAGATCACTGTCAGGGAAATACAAATCAAAACCACAATGAAATGTCACCTCTTACCTGTTAGAATGGCTAAAATCAAAAACTCAAGAAACAAGTGTTGGTGAGGCATGGAGAAAAAGGAACCCGTGTGCACTGTTGGTGGGAATGAAAATTGGTGTAACCACTGTGGAAAACAATATGGAGTTTCCTCAGAAAGTTAAAAATAGAACTACCATATGATCCAGTAATTCCACTATTGGGTATTTACCCAAAGAACATGAAAATAGCAATTCAAAAGGATATATGCACCCTTATGTTTATAGCAGTATTATTTACAACAGGCAAGATACAGAAGGAGTCCAAGTGTCCACTGAATGACAAATAGATAAAGAAAAAGTGCCGCCCCCATACACTGGAATATTATTCAGCCATGAAAAAGAATGAAATCTTGACATTTGCAACAACATGGATCGATCTAGAGAGTATAATGCTAAGCAAAATAGGCCAGTCAGAGAAAGACAAATGCCATGTGACTTCACTCATATGTGGAATTTAAGAAGCAAATGAACAAAGGAAAAAAGAGAGAAATCAAAAACCCAGACTCCTAACTATAAAGAACAAATTGATGGTTACCAGAGGGGAGGTGGGTGGGAGGATGGGTAAAATAGGTGATGGGGATTAAGAGTACTTTACCGTGAAGAGCACAGAGTAACTGCTGAATCACTATATTGTACACCTGAAACTAATGTAACACTATGTTAACTACACTAGAAAGAAAATAAAAATAAATAAATATTCAAGAATAAATTTTTTAAAAATCAAAATTAAAAAAAAAAAGAAAGAAAATAACTCCCAGGGTTTTGGCATAGAATAAAGGATAGATGGTAGTGCCATTACAGGAAATAATGGGAAAGCCTACTGGAAGAACTAGTATGAGTGGGAAGGCAGAGTCCAATTTCAGACACACATTGAGCTTAAAGTACCAGAGGAACATAAGTAGATGGGGTCCACCAGGCAGATGAAAATACAGAGTTGGAGCTTAGGAAATTTTTCCTAATGGAGATCATTGCTGAAGCCTTCAGAGTGGGTGAAGAGGGAGGTGGGGAGAAGGGCCTGTTTTAACTCACACCCGAACAGGAAACAGTCCACTGGGAGAGCAAAGGTGGCCAGGACTAGGTAGGGCCAGAATTTGGGAAAGTGACTGAACTTCAGGGCTTAACCCTGATGTTGTTCAACTACCATGTTCTAAGGGACACAGCAAATTCAGGTTTACTCAGGCCAATGCTTTAAGTTTAATCTAGCTGGCCAGGCTCAACAGTAGGCATTTCCCATCAGAGAGTTTAGCCATATGGGAACAGATCCCCTGCCACTGACTGAAAAGCAGAAAGGCAGAGTGCAGCCTCTCAGAACAAGCAAGAGCTGGGTGAAATATCCAAGTTCCATCCAAAGGGATGGGTCCAACAGAGGCTCTGGTTCACACACAGAAGGCACAGATTCAGCAGCCTCTGGGGTAGGGATACAGTGCAGTGTGGATGTGGGTAACCACGACTCACCCTAACACCTGGCCTATTGCAGAGCAAGACTGATTTGGGGCCCCAGAGGTTACTGGAAATGAAGCTCCTATTGTTCTTTCTGCCCTGCTCAGGAAAGGCTCAGAAAGCAAGTAAAGCTGAGCTACAGATGCTCAGTTAGGGTTGAGTCAGGGTTGAGGGAAAGAACCATAAAGAACATGCACATTTGGCAGGGCAAAGAAGGAAGAGGGAGAAAAAAAGACAAGGCAGAGAAAACATTCAAACCACACTGTAAAGCAGTAGAGTGATGGTAAAGCAGAAGAGAAGCAGACTAGAGAAATCCGAGGAGGAGAAGATTTGGAAGAAATCCATGGGTCACCAGGGAGCCCTACTGATCTCACTGGTTTTCACCAAAATTTTCACTTCATGTCAGTGATGTGCTGTCACAAATAATGTTTTGTTGGTTGGTTCATTTTTAAAAGCTCCCCTTTTTGTTTTTGGCAACCATTATTTAAGACTGGGAAGTCCTATATAAATAGCTTTCAGTAAACATATGCAGTCTTGACCAAGGAGCTATCTTAAGAGCCAAGAAAAGATCAATAATAATATAAAATTGGAAATACAGGCCCTAATTCCTAGAGTAGCCGGCAACGTATCAGAACTTCTGTAGAATGCCAAGTCACAGTGTAAATAACAAAATGTAAAACTTGGTGGTTACAAAATAGATGGTGAACAAAACCTTGGACAAACTATATTATAAAAAGGCACCTTTGAATATTTAAAAAATTACAATTTTAATACAAAACAACATACTCATAAAACTGAATAGTTGGGTTTTTTCCCCTTGTATTTTATTGAGGCAAAAAGTAAAACAAAAACTATCTTAACACCAAGACCAAAAATAGAAAATTTCAATCAACACCGCACTTTTCACAAAATTATAACAGGCTGAAAGCTGCAAGTAGCACATGTCAAGTCTTTTGCACATTTCACTAAAGATATATTTATTCAAAACAAAATGTCTCCCAATAATCCTGCTCTAGAAGGAACATGAGTCATCCATGCTGAGAAGCTCTGCTCACAGTTTTAACCTTTTGGGGAAAAAATGCAGAGCTTCCAACCCATACACTAGTAAAGAGACCTGTGAAAAACAATTTCACGGTTTTAAAAAGCAAGACTCTTTTTGGCACTTTGAGGCCTGATATCCAACATTTCAGATACAGAAGCAAAGAACTCATTACTGCCTTATAACTTGGGAAGCAATTGCATAATGACTCATTCTGGAACCCATACAGACACAGGGACAAACACCACAAAACTCGTCAGGGAGAAAAAAAATCCCAGTGGGTAAGAAATCACCATAGTCCCTCAGAACCTCTATGTAACATCTCATGGAAAAGCCTGGTGACCCCTGACATCACCCCAGGGCATTGGTTTAGAAAGGAGTTGATGGCAGAATGCCACCTCTGGAATGATCAGCAAACCGAACAAATCACTTCACGTTTACACACAGTAGCTTCTGGTTCAGTTTTGATTTGAGGCTCTACAGAGGAATGAACGAACGCACACACACACACACACACACACACACACACACAGTGGCTTCTGGTTCAGAGTTTTGATTTGAGGCTCTACAGAGGAACGAACACACACACACACACACACACACACACACACACACACACACACACACACACACACACACACACACACACACACCAGGGCACAGCAGCAAGGAGATTTGCTTTCTCCTTCTCTGATGGAGAAAGTACCCCAGTACAATAGCAGTAGCTAGAGGGGAGATATGCCCCAGAGCTTTCTTAAAGTTACTCCTTTTCTGAATACTAACGAACTTTTCTCAGGCTTTTTGAATGAGCCGAAAACCAGTTTTGAAAGATAAGATATTAAACCATTTCTATAGGGAATAAGAACACTGGAGATTATTTACTTTGCTGTAATTACTCTGGCACATAGGGAGATTAGCTTTCAAATGCTACTAGGTTTGCATACAGAGATTTCAATAATGAAGAAAAATTAGTTCATGTTTTGAATATTTAGGGGCTTAAAGTATATATTACTACTAAAGAGCGAACACTGGTTAATACCTGTGCAGTGAATAATAATTACGAAAACCATTAATTGTTCCTAAGTCTGAACTTCTTTCCCTCAAAACAATCACTTGTTTTTAAAAAGCACTTGATTTTATTAGAACCAATGGTAAACAAAAATGTATTTTTATATTCACAAATGAGTGCAAGTTTCATAAGTCAGATTTTAAACCAGGAAGCAAGGCAGTCAACAATCTCATCCAGTAAGGACAGAAATAAATTCTGCTTTTGAGCTAAAAAAATAACCTTTAGCAAGAAATAAATGAATTTTAAAAATTCACTCTTTACTAGGATATTTTCTCGGGTTTTCAAGATTATTTGTGTCATGACTTTAGCTGAGACAAAATATATTGCAGCAAAGGCTCTGATAGCATGTCCCGCTTTGTAAGTTCTAGCTCATCCCCTGCTTGTTATCTTTTAGGTGAGGAGGAATTTAGATTGACAGTATTTGCACAGTTGTTTTTTTTTTTTTTTTACTTTTTATTTGAAATAATTATCAACTCACAGAAGATTATAAAAATAGTAGAGAGTCCTGTGTACCTGTAGCTCAGCTTCCCCTAAACGGTAACATCTACAGTACATTATCAGATCCAGACAACTGCATTAATATAATACTCTTAGTCAGATCTTATTCAGATTTTACCAGCTTTACCATGTGCTTGTGTTTGTGTTTGCATGTAAGTTTCTCCCCTGTACAGATCCATGTAACCTCCGTGCCAATCAACATACAAAATTCTATCCCTACCAAGGAACTTTCTTATCTGCTCCCCTACCCCATCCCTGTCCCCTGGTCACCATTAATGTAATCTCCATCTCTAGAATTCTGCCATTTCAAGAATGTTATATAAATAGAATCATACACTACATAACCTCTTAAGATTGGCTTTTTTCTCCCTCAGCATAATTCCCTTTAGATCCACCCAAATTGTTGCATGTATGAATAGTTTGCACTGCTTTTTAGTGCTTTAAAATACTGTTATCATTTTCATCATAATACAAACTCACTGGGTACAAAAATATAATGTTGGATTTTCAAGGATTGACAAATAACACTCTGAAGTTCCAAACAAAATAAGAAGGCAAATGAAGCAGATAAATAAGGGATAAAGATATCAGTGTTTTACTATTCAATCTGATTGGAGAACATGGCTTTATTTATATTTGCTGTCAAAAGGGCTGGCTAACATGCTACTGAAGGATTAAATTTATCCACTGGCATAGCTAGAAAACTACTGGTAGGAGATTTCAAAGTGGGCATGCCCAGTTCCTAACAAACCTCTCAGAGAACTTCAAACCCAGCAGAAGAATAGGTGAGAAGACACAGTGAAATGGGTAGCGTTCCTCCCAAATTTTTCCTTCCTCAAGCAAATGTACAAATATACACTCCTCTATAGATACACGAGTCTGGAATAATTGTTCCCACCCAACAATTTAACTTCTTTCTCTTGTTCCATTCACTTTCTTTTGACTTATCCTCTTCACTTATGGGTAACCAGAAATGTGGTTGCTCCCCTGAGTAGAGACCACTTATCAGGACTATAAATCCAGGTAGCTTTGGATGGTATTATCAGTTACCTCTTTTAGGCTTCTCTGGGAATGTTACACATATTTCTTCTACTGTCAAAAAGCCCAGTGATAAGCCTATTCTTAACTGAGATCTATAGAATATCTCAACATTATTTCTCAATAGAGTTTTACTCAGTAGCTGAGACACTCAAAGGAAAACTTATAATAAAGAGGTGATATGCTAGGAGTTAAGAGAATTTACTTTAAATTTAAAATGAAGACTGTTTCATCTTCCCTTTATGTTTATTCAAAAAGGAATCACTGACTATAAAAAATACACTATGTTTACAATTCTATATTGGCCTTTCTTTAGAAGCTGTTTCTTTATTAGTTTCTCAGTTTTACATTTTAAAAAATGACCCTGTATCAAATGGAATATATTTTATTTTTAAAAAGCTATATACAAAACGGTAAACTAATAGCAAAACGGTTAACTATAACAGGCTATTGTATCCCTTCCCCATGCTCAAACCTGAAGAAAATATCCTTGAGAACAAAGAACTAAAATTCTACAATACCAGAATGACAGGGATGGAGAAAAATACCAAAGGTATATGTACTGTTGTACTTTTCTTGCTGGGAAGATCATGGATAACAATTAAGATATTGATAAAAAAATGAAAAACAAGTTAGGGAAAATCATCTAAAGAATAAAAATCGAGTATTTTTAAAACAAATGAAAGAAAATTTGATATACTCAAAGGAAATTAGAAAAGAAGAGGGGTAAAAACAAAAAGAAAAAAAAACAGTAAATATAAAATGTGCATATGATGGCAGAAATAAGTCCTGCTATAACAGTAATTAAAATCATTACAAATAGTTTAAACTCAGCAATCAAGACCTTAAGAAGAGTTCTGACTTCTAATAGTGGTGGAGTAGCTTTTTTCAGACTAAACCTCCTGCTGAAAATAAGTACAAACTACACAAAATATAAAGACAACTCTTTGAAGGCACTGAACAGAAACCAAACAAAGAGGAGAGCTGACCTTTGGAAGAAAGAAACCACACCGGTAAGATCTACTTTTATACATCTTTTCCCCTAGGGCAGTGTAGATAGAATTCAAGCAGAAATCCACAGTCTTATTAACCTGAGGAATCAGAGAACAGAGTCTGAGGCTGATAGAGCACTTCAAAAAGTGCCCAGGGTTGGAATGGGGACCCAGGAAACAAGAAATCCATAGAAGGAAAACATGAAACCTATAATCTGCATATAAATCCTTGGCTGATTACTTAATTGTGCATGCATGGGGCAATACTTCAAAGAGCACAGGAGAAAACCAACCAATGGAACACAGAAAGAACCAAATAATCGATTTTGACAGCTGCTCATCTCAAAGGAAACAAAATTTGCAATTCAAGTCCTGCTAACTTAAGTGGGGCCTGGGAAACAACTTGGGCTTTCCAGTGACACCACAGAAGGGTCACAACTTAGAAGAAAAAAAACTATGGTCCTGTTTATCCAATTTGTTCTAGGACTAAAGGCAAAACCAGAATAGACCTAACCTAACAAAGCCTAATACCAAACCTCCAAAAGTTTAATGTGATTATTATGAAACATAACTGGCTGCTCCAACACAATTTTCATTCATTTGCAATACTGTCCTCAGAAGTATTTAGAGGAAAATAACATAATACAGAGTGTCTACAACAGATCCACGGTATTAGTATGTAACAAAAATCCACTAGACATAAAAATACGTAAGAAAATGTGACAGACAAGAGAAAATTCAGGCAACAGAAACAACTTTGATGTTGGAATTAGCAAACAAAAAACTTTAAAATAACTATGATAAAGCTGTTACAAGAGCTGTAAGAGAATTGAGGTCTAAAGAATGGATGGGGGGGATGCCTGGGTGGCTCAGTTGGTTAAGCGACTGCCTTCGGCTCAGGTCATGATCCTGGAGTCCTGGGATCGAGTCCCACGTCGGGCTCCCTGCTCAGCAGGGAGTCTGCTTCTCCCTCTGACCCTCTTCCTTCTCGTGCTCTCTATCTCTCATTCTCTCTCTCAAATAAATAAATAAATAAAATCTTTAAAAAAAAAAAAAGGGCGCCTGGGTGGCTCAGATGGTTAAGCGTCTGCCTTCGGCTCAGGTCATGATCCCAGGGTTCTGGGATCGAGTCCCGCACCGGGCTCCCTGCTCCTTGGGAGCCTGCTTCTCCCTCTGCTTCTCTCTCTCTCTCTCTCTCTATCCCTCTGTCTCTCATGAATGAATAAATAAAATCTTTAAAAAAATAAAAATAAAAAAAATAAAATAAATAAATAAAATAAATTAAAAAAAATTAAAAAAAATAAAAAGAATGACTGGATGGGGAATAATAGGAAAAGTCTTTCCTATTATTCCAGGAAAGCTGTAAAAACAGGATACATAGAAATCCTAAAATGAAAAACACAATATCTCAAATTAAAACTTTTAATAGATGGAATTAACAGCAGATGGGCCACAAAAAAGAAATCAATAAACTTGAAAAGAGGTCAACAGAAATCATCCAAACTAAAGCATAGAAATCAGAAATAAATACATTTATTATTATTACAGAGTCTCAACAGACTGAGGGTAATCACAAAGTAGTCTAACAAACCTGTAATTGGAAATCTCAGATGAGCAAAAGAGACACATTGGAACAGGAAAATTATCTACAGAAAAAACACTGACAGAAAATTTTACAAAGTTTATCAAAAACAACAATGGTAAATCAACACAGCTTGAAAAAAAATATATTTACAATATAAAAAAGCAAAATGAATGAAAAACAGTCTACACACACACACACACACACACACACACAGGAAGAGGAGAGATAGGAGAGGAAAGAAGAAGAGAGGAGAGAATGATAACACATCTACCGTTAGAAATAATGAAGGCCAGGAGACAATGGAATGACATTTTTAGAGTGCTGAGAGAAAAACAACTAAAATTCTGTATTTGGGAAAAATAACTTTCAGTACATTTCATTTCAAATATGAAGGCAAATGAAGTTGCTTCTAGATAAGCAAAAACCATTTACAGCAGATCTGCATAACAGCAAAGACTAAAAGAAGTTTTTCGGCTAAAGAGAAATAGTACTGACATCATTTGAAATATTATATATTGGATATTGAAATCTATAGAAAAGAACAAAAAGATTGAAATAATTAATATATGGATAAATATAAAATACTACCTCTTTAGCTTGATTTTTAAGTCAGTTCACTAATGCAAAGCAGTAGTATTATTCAATAACAGTGATAGCAACATTTCTGTGTTAAAACATATAGAAGAAAAATATGAGACATCAATAGCACAAAGGCAAAGAAGGATGAAAATAGAAACATACTGTTACAAGGTTCTTCCATTCTATATGCATTTTATAACATTAACTGAAGGTAGTTTGTAATGAGTTAAAACTAAATATTGTAATCTCTAGAGCAATCTCTAGAGCAATTATTAAAAAATAATTCAAGAGATACAAATAAAAGAAAAGCTATTAAAAAAGAATGGAGATGATAGATGGATAGATGATAGATAGATTTAAAAAGAAAATAAAAAGCTGTTTATGCTTTACCAGGGCATTATTTAATTTATAGGTGTTCTCCAAATTTGTTTCTCTAAATCTCAGACCTCTTTAGCAGTAAATGTTTCCATTTTCACTGATTACAGCTGGGGAATAGATAGGACTTCCAATTATAAGTTTTCTATCACTTAAAAAAATGAAAATACAAAGTTGAGGGTATAAAATGGGATGCCAAAAATATTCAATTAGCTAAAAAAGGACAAGAGGAAAGGAACAAAAAAAACATAAGATAGAGGGAAGAAATAAAAACTAAATAGCAAGGTTGCACAAACACAAACATCAATAATTACATTAAATATACATAGAATAAATCATCAAATTACAAGGCACAGACTGTCAAACTAGATAAGGAAGCAAACAATTGCATGCTCTATAAACAAGATGCACTTTAGATGTAAACACACAGGTTGAACAAAAGAATGGAAAAAACATACATCATGTCCTATGACACAAAAGAAAGCTAATGTGGCTATATAAATATCAAACTACTTTAAGCCAATGGATATTACTAGATAAATAGAGTTATTTTAAAATAACAAAGGGGTATGACATAGAGGACCACTTCATTAATAAAAAATAACAATCCAAATATATATGCACTTAAGAGTTTTAATATACATGAAGTAAAAAACTGATAGTATTTAGGAGTAAAATGGAAAAATTCACACATAACTGGAGATTTATGAAATCTCTCAGGAGGTGATAAAAATAGAGAAAAAATAGTATGTAAAGTTTGAACAACACTATTTACCAAACTTAACTTAAAATATACATAGAATACTAAAGTCAACAACACAGAATTCACACATTATACATGCTTGTCAGTTACCTTAAAGAATATTCAATACAATATACCATATATTAGAACATAAAACAAATCTCAATAAATTTTGAAATATACAAAATATGTATGATACTTACATAAAAATATTTAAAATAATTTAAATTAGAAATCAATATTAAGTGGTCTAGGAATTCAGATCCAATTATTTGGAAATTAAGCAACACCCTTTTAAATAGTTGAGTCCAAGGAAGAAATCATAAGAGAAATTAGAAAAATACTTAAAACTTTATAATAATGAAAACAACATATAAAAATTTGTGAAATTAACTGAAGAGTACTTAGAGGAAAATATGTAGCTTTAAGAAAAGCTTACCTTAAAAAATAATAATGGTTTAAAATGAAATATCTATGCTAAAAAAAAAAGCTAGAAAATAATTTCTTAAAACTAAGGAACTGGCTACCCTCCCTAGAAACTGGGGAAGCTAGTAGATATACCCCTCGCCTTATCCTTCTAGCCAGTTCCAAGTCACTTTTATCACCCTAGAAAATCTTGTACCCAAGTCTGGCACCTTAACTTTTGTGGCTACTGTCCAGGGGACAGAACCTGGATCATCTGACTCTGCTAGCTAATGGGGCTTGCATTCATGAGTCCTATAGGACTGTAGCAAACAAAACAGTAGTTATTAATGGGCAACAGAAGCACCCCTACTCCCTGGCACTATACACTTGGACCCAGTGCAGAAGGAGCAGGCAAAAACACTCATCTGCTAATTTGTCCCTAGAAAGGGCTTAACTATATACTTTCCTAGCTGCTACCTGAGGGTCCAGCTTTCTATCAGCTTCCATATAAGTACTGAATGTTGTTTTCCCCTTTGGGACACTGACAAGTCTTGGTACACCCTCAACTGCTGGGAGACGAAGAACAAAGAAGGCAGCTTGGACAATCACAAAGGTTTAAGACACAACAAGGAGCTTGGGCCAGGCTAATTGACAAGATTCACCTCTTACACAAGACCACTCTTTCAAGACTAGGAGAGGTGGATGCTTCATTTAATGTGCAGAAACCAGGGCACCCAGCAGGCTCAGTTGGTAGAACATGTGAATCATGATCTCCAGGTTGTAAGTTCAAGCTCCACATTGGGTGCAGAGATTAGTTAAAATAAAATCTTAGGGGCACCTGGGCAGCTCATTTGGTTAAAGCATCTGAAGCCTGATTTTGGTTCAGATCATGATCTCAGGGTCATGAGACTGAGCCTCACATCAGGCCCCATGATGAGCATGGAGCCTGCTTAAAATTCTCTCTCTCCCTCTCCTTCTGCCCCAATCCCCCAACCCTACTCACATGCTCCCTCTCAATAAATAAATAAACAAACAAACAATCTTAATGTGCCAAGGAGCCAAGTAAACTGAATAAACATAAAAATATGTTCCAAACAAAAGAATAAGATAAATTTCCAGAAACAGATCCTAATGAAACAGAGATAAGTGATTTACCTGATAGAGTTCAAAATAGTGGTCATAAATATGCTAACCAAAGTCAAGAAAGTAATGCATGAACAAAGTGAGAGGTTCAACAAAGACAGAAAGTATTAAAATGTGCCAGAAGAAATCACAGAACTGAAAGATACAAGAACTAAACTGAAAAATTCAATTGAGGGGTTCCATGGTAGACTAGATCAAGTAGAAGAAAGGATCAATGAACTCAAAGACAGGGCTATATAAAACACAAAAAGATACAAATTGTCTCTTATGGATATACAAGATAAAAAGATATAAATTGTGATATCAAAAACAAAATGTGGGGAGTGGCTGAAAAAAATGTAGAGCATTTGCATGCATTTGAAGTTAAGTTCTCATTAGCTTAAAGTAGACTTTTATTTTTTTTTAAGATTTTATTTATTTATTTGACAGAGAGAGACACAGTGAGAGAGGGAACCCAAGCAGGGGGAGTGGGAGAGGGAGAAGCAGGCTTCCCGCACATCAGGGAGCCTGATGCGGGGCTCGATCCCAGGACCCTGGGATTGTGACCTGAGCCAAAGGCAGACACTTAATGACTGAGCCATCCAGGCACACCTAAAGTAGACTGTTTTAAATATGACATGTTTTATGTAAGCCTCTGGTAACTGCAAAACAAATACTTACAGTACATACAAAAAATAATAATAAATAAAGAGAAAAGAATCGAAGTAAACCACTACAGAAAATCATCAAATCACAAAGGAAGAAAGCAAAAAGGAATAAGAGGAACAAAGGAATCACAAAACAACCAGAAAACAATGAACAAAATGGCAATAAGCCTATACCTATCAATAATTAAATTTAAAATGGACTCAATTCTCCAATTAAAAGACGTAGAGTGACTGAATGGACCAAAAAAAAGAAGAAGACAAAAAAAAAAAAAAAAAAAAGACTTAACTATATGCTGCCTATGAGGCACTTATTTCAGCTTTAAGGACACATAAACTGAAAGTGAAGTGATAGAAAAAGATATTCCATGCAAATGAAAATCAAAAGAAAGCTGAGACAGCTATACTTATATCAGACAAAACAGACTTTAAGCCAAACCTGTAAGAAGAGACAAAGTCATTATATAATGATAAAGAGGTCCATTCATCAAGAGGATATAAACATTAGTAAATACTTATGCACCCAATAGAGGCGCATCTAATTATATAAAGCAAGAATTAACAGATCTGTAGGGGGAAACAGACAGCAATACAATAATAGTAGGGGACTTCAATACCCCTCTTTCAACAATAGATAGATCAACAAGACAAAAAATCAATAGGGAAACACTAGCATTAAACTACACATTAGATCAGATGGACCTACCACTCATAGAACATTTCATCTATCCAACAGCGACAAAATACATTCAAGCACACATGGAACATTCTCCAAGACAGATTATATGTTAGGGCCCAAAGCAAGTCTTCATAAATTCAAGAAGATTGAAATCATATTAAGCATCTTTTCCAACCACAATGGTATGAAGCTAGAAATCAATTACGAAAGAAAACTGGAACAAATATGTGGAGACTAAACAACATACTAGTGAGCAACCAATAGATCAAAGAAGAAATCAAAGGAGAAATAAAAAAAAAATCTTAAGATAAAGAAAAATTGAGACACAACATACCAAAACTTACAAGATACAGCAAAACAGTTCTAAGAGAAAAGTTTACAGCAATAAACGCCTTCATTAAGAAAAAAAAATCTCAAAACACAATCTAATTTTGCACTTCAAGGAACTAGTAAAAAGAACAAAGTAAGCCCAAAATTTGTAAAATAAAACATATAACAAAGATCAGAGTGGAAATAGAGACTAAAAAGTAATTAAAATGAACTGGTTTTTTGAAAAGATAAAAAAAATAGACAAAATAGAGCTAGACTCACCAAGAAAAAAAGAGAAAGTACTTAAACAAATGAAATTAGAAATGAAAGAGGAGACATTACAACGGATATCATACAAATACAAAGGATTGTAAGAGACTGCTATGTACAATTATATGACAACAAATTAGGATAGTCTAGAAGAAAGGGATAAATTCCTAGAAATATACAACCTAATAAAACTGACTCATGAAGAAACAGAAAATCTGAACAGAACAATTACTAATAAGGAGACTGAATCAGTAATTAACAACCTCCCAACAAACAAAAGGTCAGAACCAGATGGCTTCACTGGTAAATTTTACCAAACATTTAAAGAAGAATTAATATTAATTCTTTTCAAATTCTTCCAAAAAAATGGATGAGGAGGTAACATTTCCAAATTCATTTAACAAGGCCAGCATTACCCTGATACCAAAGCTAGACAAGAACACTACAGGAAAAGAAAATACAGGCCAATATCCCTGATGAACATAGAAATACAAAAATCCTCAAAAAAATTAGCAAACTGAATTCTACAGTACACTGAAAGAATCATACTACGATCAATGGGGATTTATGCCAGGAATGGAAGGATGTTTCAAAATCCACAAAACAATCCACATTAACAAAATGAAGTATAAAAAATTATATCTCAACAGATACATAAAAAACATTTGAAGAAATTAAAGATTCATGATAAAATCTCAACAAACAGTATAGACAGAATATACCTTCATAATAAAGGCCATATATGGTGAGCCCACAGCTAACATTATACTCAATGGTGAAAAGCTAAAAGCTTTTCCTCTAAAATCAGAAACAAAACAGAGATTCCTACTCTTGCCATTCTATTTAAGATAGTACTGGAAGTCCTAGCCAAAGCAATTAGGCAAGAGAAAGAAATAAAAGGTAACTAAATTAGAAAGGAAGAAGTAAAACTGTATCTATGGATGATATGATATTATACTGTATATCAAAAACCCTAAAGACTCCACCAAAAAACTATGAGAATAAATGAATTCAGTAAAGTTGCAGGATAAAAAAATCAGTATATAAAAATCAAGCACTTTTCTCTACATGAACAATGAAGTATCAGAAAGAAATTAGGAAGACAATCTCATTTACAATAATATCAAAAAGAATAAAATACTTAGGAATAAATTTAACCAAGGAGATGAAAGATCAATATACTAAAAACTGTAAGACATTGATGAAATAAATTGAAGAAGACACAAATAAAAAGAAATTCTGTGCTCATAGACTGGAAGAATTAATATTGTTAAGCTGTCCATACATTTTACAGATTCAATGTAATCCCTATCAAAATTCCAATGGCATTTTTCATAGAAATTTTTAAAAATCCTAAAATTTGTATGGTACATGAAAAGGTCCTCAACATCACTAATCATCAAGGAATGCAAATCAAAACCACAATGAGATGTCTTAGAATGGCCAATGACTAAGAAGACAGGAGAAAACAAATGGCGGCAAGGATACGGAGAGAAGAGAATCCTGTACACTGTTCTTTAAGATTTCCTCTGTAAACAATCATGATGTTTGGAGCCAAAGAAACCATTTTACTTCACACACACACACACACACACACACACACACACACACACACACACAACTACTGTAACTCAAAAATTCATTTAGCAAGTTGAGTTGATAGTTGCTACATAAAACTCAACTCTATACACCAGCAATGAATAATTGGAGATGAAATTTGAAATAACACTTATAATAGCATCATAAAACATTAATACTCAGGAATAAATATAATGAAAAAATATGCAAGACTTCCATACTGAAAAACCACAAAATATTAGATAATAAAATAAAGACCTATGTAAATGAAGAGATATTTCATGTTGCATGCTCATGAATTGGAAGTCCCAATAATATTAAACTGTCAAATTACCCAAAATTGATCTATAAATTCAATGCCATCCCAATCAAAATCTCAGCAGAATTTTTGTGGCAATTGACAGCTATTTCTAAAACTTGTATGAAAACATAATGGATTTACAGTCATCAAAATAATCTTTAAAAAGAACAAAGTTGAAGAATTTACAGAACTTGATTTCAAATTTTTAAAAAACGCTACAGTGATCAAGAAAATAAGGTACTGATGTAAGGATAGACAAATAAATAAATGAAACTGAATAAAGAATTGAGAAATATATGTGGACATATGTGACCAATTAATTTCCAGTAAAGACACCAAAAGAATTCAACAGAGAAAGTAGAATCTTTTCAACAAGTGATGTCGAAACAGCTATAAATCTGTAATGAATAAATGAGCCAAAACATATAGAAGTAATCCAAGATGCTTCATAGACCTAAATATAAAAACCAAAACGGCAATGCTGTCAGCTGGAAATACAAGAAAATACTTTTACGTCCTTACAATGACAAAAAATCTTTCTGCACACAAACCCACTAAGGATTAAGCAAAAATTTCATCAAAATTAAAAATTCTGTTCTGCAAAAACAGCATTAAGAAAATGAAAAGGCAAGCCATAGATAGGAAAAAATATTCAAAATATACATACCTGACAAAGGACTTGTATCCAAATATATTTTAAAACTCTATAATTCAATAATAATAATAAATAGACAATACAATAAAAATGGACAAAATAATTAAATAGAACCTCACATAAGAATATACAGATGTTAATTAGCACAGGTAAAGATATTCTTTTAAACATCTATTAGATGTCTATTAGACATTTTAATACAATTTAAAATCACAAGGAGACCTACCTATTAGAATGGTAACTAAAAATGACTGAGCATGTGAGCAACTAAACTCTCAGACATCACTGATGGGAACATAAAATTGTATGACAACTTTAGAAAACCATTTGGCAGTTTCCTGTATACGTATGTCATGACTCAAAAATCCTTTCCTAGGTATTTACACATTTCTCTCCTTTCTCCCCTCAAAAAGAGACTGCACACACATTTATAGCAGTTGTATTTATAAAGCCAGTTAATCAAAACAACTAAAAATTCCATCAGTAGGCTGATGGACGGACAAAGTGTGGTATATCCATGCAACCAAATATTGCAGAGCAATTAAAGAATGAGCTGCTGATTCTGACAACAATCTGGAGAAGTCTCAAAAGAAGCCAGACATGAGTACATAATGTAGGGGTGCCTGAGTGACTCAGTTGGTTAAGCACCTGACTTCAGCTCAGGTCATGATCTCGGGGATCCTGGAATCAAGCCCCGCTTCAGACTCCCTGGTCAGTGGGGAGTCTGTTTGTCTCTCTCCCTCTGCCCCTCCTCCCACTCATGCTCGTGTGCACTCTCTCTCTCAAATAAATAAATAAAATCTTTAAAAAAAACAGCACATAATGTATAATTTCATTTATATGCAGTTCTACAACAGGTCAAACTAAGGTAGATTGATAGATACGAGAAAAGTGATAGTATCTGTGCCTCACAGCAGGGTATGAAAAGCGACCGGAAAAAGGCACAAGGGATCATTCTGGGCAATTGGAATTCTCTATACTTTGATTGGAATAGTAGTTACATAGGTATATACATTTAGCAAATTCATCAAACCTTCCACAAAACTAGTGCAGTTTATTTGTGTTAGTCTTATCCTCCTCACCAAAAACACAAATATTCCCTAAATGACTTTAAAAGGCAAGCAATATCTTGTCTGTAAGAATCACAATTTTTAAAAAGGGATAGAAGCAAAAGGGTACCAAAAGAAAACTAGCATTAATAATATTTGGCATAAAATAGAATTCAAGGAAAAATCACAAGGGACAAAGAAATTACATATTAGTAAAAGGAACAGTAGGTTAAAACTATAAATCCATCAGGTACATGAATGCACTTAATAATTTTGCCTCAGAATATACAAAATAATAAAAGGAAAATATGGAGAAAAGTGGATAAATCTTAAATCGTAACTGTGATATTAACACACATTCTCAGAAACTGATGGATCAGACAAGGTAGCTAAACAATAGAATAGAATTAACACAATGAATAAACTGAAATTAACAGATTTAGATAAGATGCTGCATGAAAAAGAGAAATGTGCATTTTGTAATGTAAATCAAAAATTGATTTTGTAATATCAAGAATAACAAGAAACAATAAATTCCAAAGGGTAAACATCATATAGAAAATGTTCTGTGACCATAATATGTAATAAAATCAGAAAATGATAATAAAGGGGAAGCTAAAAACAAAGCAAAACAAAACAATCTATGTCCGGAAAATAAATAATATACCATTGAATAACCACGATAGAGGAAATCTTAAAGGAAATTATAATTTTAAATATGTTTTTAAGCCAACAAGAAATGCTGAAAGCAAACAAATTAAACATTCAACACAAGAATCTGAGAAGAGCAATTAACAAAATGAAGAACTCAAAGAGGAAATAAGAATGATAAGGGCAAAAATTAATGCAAAAAACACTTATTTGTAAAGGAAGGAGAAGGAAGATGGAAGAAAAAGGGAAAGAAGATGATTAACAAAACCAAAGCTGGTTGTTTGAGAAGATGCCTAAGTTAAATATGTCTCAGTCAAATCTGAATAAGATAAAATGTTGGCTAATTGAATCTAAATTTAAAAAAGAAAAAAAAAGAAATCACAGATTAACAAAAAAAATAGGGGTGGAGGTAGACAAAATGGGTGAAGTGAGTCAAAAGGTCAAACTTCCAGTTAAAAAATAGGTAAGTCCTGGAAATGGAATGGACAGCATGGTGACTATAGTTAATAATATTGTACTGTATATTTGATAGTTGCTAAGACAGTAGATATGCAAAGTTCTCATCACAAGAAAATAATTTGTAACCCTGTAGGGTAACAGGTGTTAACTGGACTTATTATGGTAATCATTCTGCAATGTATACAAACATCAAATCATTATGTTGTACACCTGAAACTAATATGTTACATGCCAATTATACCTCAAACAAATAAATACATACATATACAACTACAAACAGAAAAATTTAAATGAGGAAAAATATTTGTCAAACATTCTTGAAAATATTAAATGTCAAATTGAGATGAAGTAGACTTGACTTAAACAATAACCATTTAAAAATAGAAATAACAATAATTTTAAAAATCTCTTCCACAACAAAAAAGAACTGATAATTTCACCAAAGAGCTCTACTTTCAAGGAACAGAAAACTCTTACATAAGTTGTTAAAGTATACAGGAAAAGAGGAAAAGCTGCTCAACATACAAGGCAAGAACACTGGCATCTTAAATATAAAACCTTATAAGGGCAAAGCAACAAAATTCACTAATCAACACAGATGCAAATATGCTAAAGCAAATATTTGCCAAAAAAATCCAACAGAATATTAAATAAATAAGGAGGAGTAATGATGGTCAGATACAGTTTATCCTGATATCTACACATATCATATGTCTAAAAAATAAATATCCTAATAATTCAAGGATAGTGTGACATCAGAAAGTCTACTAACCTACCACATTAACAGATTAAATGATAAAATCACACAATTATGTCAATAAATGCAGAAAAAACATCTTGAAAAATTTTAATAATGATTCATATTAAAAATTCTCAGACTACTAAGAATGAGGGTAACTTCTTAAGTTTATATATCAAAATTTACAGCAAGCATCATAATTGAAAAACTTTGGACACCGAATGCTACCTGCTCTTGCTACTTCTGGCAAGCATAACGAGACAAGAAGACATCAGAGGTGTATGACTGAAGGAGAGAAAAAAATCTGACTGGCAGAACTTATGACCATCAACATAGAAAAGTACCACAATCAATAGATAAATAGAAAATGTGAGCATCAACATAAAAAAATAAAATCCAATGGATAAGAAATAAAAGAATCAATATGTAAGTAGATTAAAAATAAAAAATACTGGGGCGCCTGGGTGGCTTAGTCGTTGAGCGTCTGCCTTCGGCTCAGGTCATGATCCCAGGGTCCTGGGATTGAGCCCCGCATCAGGCTCCCTGATCAGCAGGAAGCCTGCTTCTCCCTCTCCCACTCCCTCTGCTTGTGCTCCCTCTCTTGCTGTCTCTCTCTGTCAAAAAATAAATAAAATCTTTTAAAAAAAATAAAATAAAAAATACTAAGAAATGAGAGCAAGGTGGGTACATTCAAGATTGGCTTATAAAAATCCACATTGTTCTAAAAATAATAACCAAGTAGAAAATATAAAAGAAAATAAGATACATGCAACAGAACAAAATATCTTTAAATTAACTTCAGAATGCACAAGACCTCTATGGAGAAACTGTAAACCTATGTTGAGATTGTCTATAATGGACACAATGAATTAATGGAGAAATATTCCATGCATAGGAAAAACATTGTTGTTAGCCTCTGATTTTTTTTTTTCTTTTCCTACCACTACCCTCCTTCACCTCCTTCTGAAGCCTCAGGGTCTAGTTCCAAGCTGATCTAGATATAAGACAATGAGCATTTAAGTTCCCAATGGCCACCCTTGCATGAGGATCTGGAGCTAGTCGCCCTTCCAGATACTGGCTTTCACCAAGATTCCTAAGAAGTCAGATGTCGTCAGTAGTGATAATTGTGTTCAACTTCCCACCGAGTTGTAGTGCTCCACACCTACCCACGGGTGCACGCAGAAGCATGCATTCATTCACATACACATGCACACACGTGTTCAGGGTTAGGTCTGGGCTTTGGTTTCTATGACTTTGTCTTGCTCTAGTCTGCCTTTCAGCCTGGGAGCTGGAGCTGTTCAATGCAGCGACTTAGCATTCAGGCTCCCCAAACCAAAGGTAATGACACAGTGGTTGAGAAGCTGTGAGATAGGGAGAAAATCACAAGTGAAAGAAGTAGAAACTAGAAATGCACCAAATCCTAAGGCATTCACAGACAAGACGTCGGATGTAAGCCCCCACCACAACGTAAGGAAGAGGACCCAAACGCAGCTTACCAAGGACGGACCGCCTTGAAACATGCGACGGTGCAACCAAAACTCTGAGAGACAAGTTAGAATCCTCGAAGGGCTTTCCACACCCTTTGGCCATGGACCCAAAGGGACCATACCACATCACAATCCTAAGTCTGTCCAGATGAGTAAGTCTCCTGCCCAATTCTGAGCTCCTGTCTCAGGCTGCTGGAGAAGGTATCAGAACTCACATGCTATCTCTGAGACAAGATAAAGGCAACATTTTAAAACTCACTGGAATTTTCACATATAAAGAAAGAAGCCTACATCATGTTCACCTCATTCTTTCTTCAAGCAGATATATTTGAAAAAAAAATCAAGATTTATATCTCTAACTGTAATCATTCTAAAAGCAAGACAAGAGAATTAACGATGTTTCATTTTTGGCGGGAAACTGTCTAAAGTTAATATACTTACATTATTACTGAAAAATCACATATGTAAATCTGATGTTTCTCTTAGGACTATGTTTGCAGATTTATAGGCCCTATGCAATATAAATGAGAATAAAGAAGTAAGATCTTATTCAGTGATTCTTGTGCCACACAGAGTAAATGTTCTATTAACCTACCATGTTCACTTTGCTCAGGCCACCCTGGAATCTAGCTGCTCCCTGAATTTGAGTTCTGTACTTCCCTCCCGCCATACCTTAGCACAAGTTTTCCCTCATGGAGAAACCCTTTTAATGCCTCTCTTTTTTTACAGAGATATAATTGGTATATAACATTATACTAGTTTCAGGTATGCAATATAACGATTTGATATGTGTATCTTGTGAAATGAACACCGCAACAGGTCTGGTTAACATCTATCACCAACAGTTACAAAATTTTTTTCCTGTGTTGAGAACTTACAAGATCCACCCTCTTAGCAACCTTCAAACATACAATACAGTATTGTTAACTGTCATCAGTGCCCCTGTTTATCAAAGCAGTCTCTCGATGGCTACTCAAACGTCACCTTCTCCCTGAAACTTTCCAGTCTTACCAGGTGCCCAACCTGTAGAGCTGTCTCAGCTAGTGCTCAGCTTCCAACCGCCTTGGATTAGGTTTATCTGTGTCTTGAGAAGGCAGGGCCAGCATTATGGATGTACGACATGTGAAGTCACACAGAGCCCTACTCTCAGAACAGCCCACACTTGGTTTAATGCCTATCTGTCAACATCTTCAAATTCTCAATAATTTTATCTTTGAAACTGCATGTTATAAGTGAAATCTGATGAGACAATGTGTACTCCCATAGTTCCTTTCCACCTTATTGCATGTAGCTTTCTCGACGCCCCATGAGAACAGAATTCCAGGAGACCCACAATGGGTGAGAGTTTAGCAAGACTCCAGACAAGTACAAGGTAACTGTGTTATGTTTATGACTGAGTAGTAAGTAAGCAGACCCACGGACAGCCCCGGATGGCCATGCTTTCCATCTGAACCAGAACTTGATTTGATTACAGAAAGAAGCCAACAATGTTCTAAATGTTAGCCAACTATTTATGCTGAAAATAATGCCATAGAAAGAAAGCGAAAGAGAGGGTAACCCATAGTTTGTTTTCCTTCCAGTTCTTCCTTATTTATCAGTAAGCCAAAGTAGAAAATGTAGGTAGGATATGCACATATCAAGAAATGAAATAGGGGCACCTGGGCGGCTCAGTCGGTTGAGCAACCGACTCTTGGTTTCGGCTCAGGTCATGATCTCAGGGCAGTGGGAGCATGCCCGCATCAGGCTCCACACTCAGTGGAGTCTGCTTGAGATTGTCTCTCTCCCTCCCCCTCTGCCCCGGCTGCTCGTGCACTCTCTTGCTCCCTTTCTCTCTCTCCCCCTAAAATAAATCCATCCATCCACACATACATATATATATACATACATACATAAATTTTAAAGGCAATAAAATAAAAACAACCAAGGCAGTTTTGCGATGTTTCAACTGTTCTGGTAAGAATGGAAAACATATGAATTGCATAATTTCAGTAATTCCACCTACAAGTTTAGTGACCTTATATTTGCACTTAAAACCAGCACTGCACAATATAATGATGAATGGTAAAGTTCATGCTAATAATCCAAATTTTTAATCATTCTTTATTTAGAATAACATTAAATAGCAAGGAAAAAAACAACATAAGAGACCACAAAAGAAAGAAAAAAACTTTGTACTTTACACCTTTAAAGGCCCAGTTCTCCCTGCTTTTCTGAACAAGGGGCCCTGCATGTTTAATTGCTCTGGACTCCATAGCCAGCCGTGCCACTAAGACAAAAGTTCCTTAGGGGCAGGGGTTCTGCTTTATTCGTGGCTATATGATTGCAGCACCTCAGCTACTGGGTTGGGTTCATTCAGGATTCAATAAACATTTGTTACATACAGAATGTGATGGGTATAATAAATAACAAAAGACCATAGGGTCCCAAACTAGGAAAACAATAATCCTACTCTCTACTCTGTGCATCACAGACAATACCTCAGGTACTAAGCTCAGTACTAGGGGCCACAATGGAAAAGGAATTTAGAGAAAAACTCATCAAAAGGTACTGGGTTCACATTGTTTTGGCATCCTATTAGCTATATAACCAAAAGGAAATTAATTAATCTTTGTGACCCTCAGTTTTTTCTTTTGCAAAATATGGATAATAAGGTGTTAAATAATACCTAGAAGGAATACAACTACTGACTTCTAGCAGCTGAATGTCTGCCACAGGGAAAACAGAAGAAGGTCTAAGAGTGACAGGTAGGAGCACAGAAGGGACCACGGGAGAGGAATGTGTAAGACAGAGAACCAATATGGGGAAGTTTCCGAAGGAGGCAACATGGACCTGCCTGGGGATAGAATAAGCTCCCAGTCCCTAAAGAGGAGAGAAGTATTTGAAAAAATCTTTAAGAAACATGTAATGTCTGATAAAGACTGGCCATTTTATAAAATAATGATGATAATGATGGTGGCAGGTACTGTTTGTTGGTGCATGCTAAATGCCAGACACTATGAGAAGCAGTTATCTTATTAAATTATAACAGCCAATCCATGAGGTGGGTGATATTCCTCTTACAGCTCTTACTCTCACTTACTCTTACATAATGTATTCAATGTCACAAAGCTAGTATGTTATGAAGCCAGCCACCTTTAACTGAATTCTCCTCAAACTCTGAGATTCAGAAATTTGGGGCAACATTTACCCAAATGCTAAAGGAAACAAGAATCATTACAAATTCCATGTCTGCATGTAAAAGACTCCTAGAATGGTCCCTTCAACTTCACACAAACATGACAATATTCATCTGAATCCTTATGAGACAACCTAAAAGATACACTAAACCTGTTAGGGAGAATCACATCCTTATAAAACAGGGCTCTGAAAAATCAAGGAGCCAGGAAAGGTTCTCTTTCCTAGGGCATCATCACAGTGACCGAGTTTCCAGGTTTCCCCAAACTGTTCCTCCATCTGGACAAACCAGAGGTTCTGGAGTTCTATCACGATGCAGAAGATCCCTAAACACGGCCTCAGCCTCCGCCTTGGCAGAGGGAGTGAGAGCCTGGGCCTGCCAGACAGCAGCTTTGTCCCATTTTAAGATAGGTTTTGTAGCTTTTTATACTTAAATATCTTGAAAACCACTCTAGGGAAGCCATACTTGGCACTTGGAAGTCTAGCAGGTGTGAAATTCTCTCTGGGTGGGATACTGTTCACTGTCTCTAGCTCGTCTCCTACCACTTCAGCCCAGAACATGACTGAAATCAACATCTGTAAAAGCAAAGCTGGTATTCTTGTTTAAAGGCTTCCATTTTCTAAAAATTACTCAGGAGCCATGTAAGTGCTCTGTATCCTACCTGTTAGGATTGTTTTGAAATGACATCACCACAAATTTCAACTGGAAATTAAGAATTGGAAGACAGCCGACTCTGCTATTCCTAAAAGTACTTTAAACTCTTAATCTTCTTATATTCATTTCAAGTAGGTAACAAAGCACTCTGTGAGTACAAATGCATTTTTAACATACTTTTGCAAAAGCAAAAGCCCAGGACAAAGTGGGAGTCATTGGAGGTACTCAGAGTTAGAAATAAGTTGATACCAGAGCTATAAATGGGATCCAAGACTCTTACCCAGGTGTTGCTCTCCTTCCAACTAGTGGTGGCGCTTTAAACATCTATACAAGTGTGCAGAGGAAAGGAAAAAAAAGACAAAAAAGGAAGGGGAAAAAATATACATATGTAAGAAAGAAGAAATGGACCAAGTCTTCAAGGTACAACTAGGGAAAATAGGAAATGAGACTCCTGAATGTTTCATTAGGATAAAAATGTCCAAAAAAAAAAAAGAAGCTTTGCCACCAAAAACAGTTATTCTGGGCTATCTGATCAGCAGTACAACACCTTATCTCTCCACATCACTAGGCAGTTTTTATATTTGAAACTACATAATATATTACACTCTAATACCTATCTGCTTTGAACACAGTAGAAAAACACCTACACAGCATAAATCATACATGACATCACATTAGGTCTTTTAAATAATGCTGTGAACACCGGGAAAAGATTCTAGGGACCCATTTTTCATGTTCTTTTTGCTACTGCCCAAATGGAAGTGCCTACTTTGCCTCTCCTTTAAATTACATAATCAAATGTATACAAAGGATTTCTCATGCATGAAAGGAAACACATGCTTCTGCACAAACAGGAATGGCATATCTATCTTCCCCAGGACCCAGAATGCCAAGTTCAGGCCTGATCTATCCTCTGTGTACTGAGACCTGTATTATGTCTGATACCTCGTTTTTCCTTCTGTCCTCCTTTTGACATCTCTGTTTCATCAATACCTCTAACCCATGGAAGCAAACGACAGGAGAGGGAATGAATACTCATAGCACATGTGCACCCTCTCTCCTTGGCAGCACTACCGACCACACTGATGAAAGCATCTATTTGTCTGTACCTGAGCACAAGGACTGTTTTATTCACCTATGTATCTCCCCTAACACAATAGTAGAAACCCAATAAATGCCAAATACACATGCAAAGATTAAACAAAGCCCGTCAAGTTTACCTTTGTATTGTAACCCTGGTAATAGATTTTGGAGGAAATTCAACTTAAAAAAAATGAACTTAAAGATTCTAGGTTGTGGGGCGCCTGGGTGGCTCAGTCGTTAACTGTCTGCCTTCGGCTCAGGTCATGATCCCAGGGTCCTGGGATCCAGCCCCGCATCGGGCTCCCCGCTCAGCCAGAAGCCTGCTTCTCCCTCTCCCACTCCCCCTACTTGTGTTCCCTCTCTCGCTATCTCTCTCTTTGTGTCAAATAAATAAATAAAATCTTTATTAAAAAAAAAAGATTCTAGGTTGTTTTTAATTCACAATTATCTCATTCATCCTTCCTCAAAAAAAACCTCCTCTCTCTCTCCTCCCCTTCTCTGTCCCTCCCCTTCCCTCTCTCTTTACATACACAGCTTCTATTTAAATCTATGCATGAAATACACTTTTACACTAGTTATTTAGTTACCCTGCTTCATCTCGCTATGAATGCAGCACATACGAGACACCCACAAAAGCACAGTGACCCACCTCTGTTACTCTCCCCAGGAGAGCACAGAGCCACTGGGACAAGGGGAAAGAGACAGCATGACTGCCGCCACCGGAATACTCTGCTGTCTGACTCAACAAAGCTAAGGTAACATTCTCTTGCATACCAGGAATGCAAACGTTATTCCATGAGATGTATGTCCCAACGTCCTTGATTGTTAAGTTGTAATTCTAAAGCATTTGACTTTGGCAGGAAAAGATGAGCTAAGACTTTTCGGACTGGTATTTAAAAAGCATGATGGAAGCATTTTATTCTTTAATTCTGTTTTTATAAGGAAGACAAATAGGGTCTCCTTTCCCATTGGTTAAGTAACAGATCAGCCAATCACTCTGAGCCTGATAAAATGACTATAAAGCACCCTGCTCCCTTGAAATGCTTGAGTGTTTAGGGATCAGGCTCCAGCTTACTGGGCCTTTCTAATCACCTCCAATCTAAAGCATGGAGGCTTCAGGAACCACACGTAGTGATGTTATTCTCATGCTGTGAGGTGTCCCAGACAGAGGGCTCCAAAGAGCTAAACACAGCATCAGCCAGAGTCATGCTCCTCTCCCTGAGACCAAGCAGCGAAGCATAGCTTTTATCTCCAGCGTCAAATTTGTCTTGCAGAAATCTCTGCAAGAGGAAAGACTGCTACTCTCTGCTGCTCATTTTTCCACAGGCACCTTCTGTTCCCGACCAGCTACAAGCCACTTCAAGGCAGTTCTGATGTTCCTAACTTTCTTGGTGACCAGATACTGTCCAATGATGACAATATTACTTTTCAAAGCAAATAAAGGAAAGGTAGTTTTTGAAGCAAACGTAGTCATACAACAAAGCAATGAAACAAGGTATGGCCATGCAACAGAAGAAATGTAAAACCACAGAAAAGCACACACCAAAGGACAAAAAAAATCTGAAGGTTTTCAACTCTGACTTTTGTTATGCAATTTTTCATGTTTCAACTTTAATTATTCAGTGACCATTCTGTGATCTGCATGAGTTCAAAAAGTAACTATTGGAGAACACCTGAATCATCCAACAAATCATAAACACGCTCTAAACAACCAAGAACAATGAGAAGAAGTACTGGCTTCATGGGGAAGTAGAAATTGTCCTCTCATCAGAACTCAGCCCTTAAGAGACTGAAGAAACAGGCTGCTTCTTTTAAGCAGACGTGTTTGGACTTGGCCTTCAAGGCACACCCTGAAGTTCTCTGTGTTTCCATCCCCTGCGTGGGTGTCAGTCCTGATGTTCCAGCTCTTTTCTGGAGCACTTTCACTATCTGAGACTCCAGAGCAAAGGCAGATGCCCCCCTGATCATTTTAATGGACTCAAGTTACATCCTTTTTTTATGAGCATTCTGTGGCTATTTACATGTGTTAAACCAGATGGGAATGAAACAACAACACTTTCTTGCAAACCCAGCAATAATGGGTAATTTTCCTCCACCACCACACACACACACCCAGTGGAAGCTCTGCTTTGCAAGGACACCCAGGACCATGCCATCCCTACTCTCAGTAGACAACAGATTAAACAATCTAGACATAGATTAAAATGAATTCAACCCATGTTCTTTTCTACTTGACTGGCAGGCAAGATAACTAGGCTGTCATTACAAAGTTGTTCTAGAAAGTTTGTTCTAGGTATGGGGGCCTCCCGGGGTCAGGGAATTCACCACCAGGAGAACAGGATGGCAAAAGATGGTACTGAAGTCCACACGTGGCTGCTGAGGAGGAACAGGGGAGAGAGGAAAGACAGAAAGAGAAGAAGGGGGTGGTGTGAATTCAGTATTATGCTAGATGGCCTCTCTCTACTCTCCGTCCCATCCTCCCTTCCCTATTGCCCCCACCTTCAATCAAATGCATGAAATCATTTGACAAATATTACCAACTTTGAGGTTTTTTTAAGACTTTGGCTGCTAAAATTATTGCCATTATTATTAGGCATTTGCTTATTAATGCTTTCATTTTAAAGAAATAAAATCTTAAGGTCAGCTGTAGATGCAAAATAACTATATTAGCATCTCTGGTATAAATACTAATATCACCAATCCAGAATAAGAAATCATTCTAAATTTAAAACAAAACCTCCCTCGACACTCATTTCTACTACAGAACATATCCAATAGTCTAATATACTAAAGGCCATGGCACCAGCTGCCAGAATTTAATACCCTTTGGGCTGTTATAAACCCAATCCCCCCTCATTTCTCTGGCATTTAATGCTCTATCCCTTCAGTGAACATCCGGAGAGCTTGGGCAAAGATAGCATTGTTTCCCACGAAGTAAGGTTACTGAGATCAGTGGCTCTCTGGGAAGGTAACAGACTCTGAGTAAAATAGGAACTAATAAATTCATTTGAGAACTACTAGGTAAAAAAAAAAAACACATTTGCTTATAGGAGAACTTCTTGGAGAATGTGAGATGCGTTGGGAGTTTCTAAGAGAGGGCAATAGTAAGTAGTTTCTGGCTTATTCTGACTTACCGGACCACGAATTCCTTTAGGGGTTACATATAACTGATCAATGTTTTATAGAACAATGTTGAAGACAAAATGGGCCACATAGTTACAATCCAATCGTACACATTTGTAAAATATTTTGTCTACATTATTTTATGTAGGCAAATGAAGGTGTGGGGAGCATCATCAAGAGTCTGAGTGACCAGGAGAGGAAGCTGGAGGGAAAGAAATTTTCTTCCCTTTCTTTGGCCAGGGAAGCTCCCAGTGAGTTCCTGGACACACAGTTGCCTTCCAACTCAACTTGAGTCCCTCTTTCACCTTTATTTATTCGATCAGGAATAATAATCATAATAACCACAAAAGCCACTGACTTAGTCCAGACTTTTTGTTTTATACATGAGAAGATTGAGCACCAAAGAAGTTATCTACTTTGCCTAAGGTCATTCAGTGAGAAAGCAGCAGAACATGGAAGAGAAAAATCCAATATTCTACCATATCCAACATTCCCCAAAATTGTATTTACTCCAGATATACTATAAATATAATTATATATGCTTAGATAAAGTAGACAATCTAAATATCTATTTAACTCAGATTAAAATGCTACTCTTTTGATTAAAGTACAGTAAAACCTCTTAACTATACTCTACAAATTTGGCATTTGGGATAATGCAGCTAGGCCTAGGTAAACATTGCCCTTTATTTATGAAGAAGATAATGTAAATATGATCAGCACTGGAAACATTTAATTAATATATGATAGACAAAAGATTTTTCAAAAATCTTAACAGTAACCCACCAGAAACTCAAGTTTTTACCATCTATTTGTTAAAACACTTTTGTAACATTGTTTGTGTTATTCTTATCTTGATAAATAAATTGGCACTAAAAATATTCTGAGGACAGTCTTAGGTAAACATGTATATTCTCTGCTGTCTCTCCCTATCACCTTCCAGAAGTCGTTATTTTGATCCAAGTGGAATCTTTTTTTTTTTTGAGAGAGAGAGAGCCAGCCCGGGGGTGGGGGATGGCTAGAAAGAGAGAGAGAGAGAATCTTAAGCAGACTCCACACTCAGCACAGAGCCTGACATGGAGCTCGGTATCACGATCCTGAGATCATGACCTGAGCTGAACCCAAGAGTTGGACACTTAACTTACTGAGCCACCCAGGCGCCCCAGAAAGTGGAATCAACCTTTAAAAGTTAATATATTAAAGGCTTTTTCTGACCTCGGTGCTTTTACTCAGTGCTTTACCCTCATCCTCACCTTCATTCTGCAGGATTCAGCTCAGGCATCACCTCCTCCAAGAAGCATTCCCTGGCTCCCAGTCTGGACCACAGCTATCCATTCTCAGTACTTCTCTGATACCTTGTAACCTGTCACCACTCTTTAACATGGCTTCTTAACTCTCTATGGTGTGTCTCATCCTTGAGGGCAAAAGCAGTACCTTACTCATCCGTGTCTGCCCAATCCTAGTACAGTGCCAATTATATAAAGGTGATCAGTAAATGCCTACTGAATGAATAAAATGAATAATCAATTATGACAAACACAGACCCACCAAGCCCACCTTGTGTCTGAGTTCCTCCCCACTTCTCAGAACCCCTGCCAACTTCTAGGCAATGGTCCTGGGTAATCATATCAATTTGCCATACACTAGAGATTACTCTAATTTAAACTTCGCTAATTTGGCTGGCCTTTCCAAGTCAGTTTTAATTAATGAGTTTTTTCTCTGTTGAGATATTTCACATAGAGTGTTTTTTGGACTGAATGATTCCGATATGTACACCTCATTTCTCTATTACTTTCCATGGACAGTAAATACAGAGTTTACAATTTTTTAAAAATTCCTGTTATAAAGATATTCCTAGGCAGAATATTATAGCCACCTGTTTGCACTCAATCATAACTCCCTTGCTCAGCCAAACCTTTCTAAGCTTGGTTCCAGTCCTATTTTTTTTCTTTCTTTGGGAATAATTTGAGGAAAAAAAAAATCCACTTTGCCATTTTGGAGTGAGAGGCGATTGAAAATGATTAAAACATACTTTACATCAAAGGTGTAACTGCTTTTGGCTCAGAATAACCAACATAATTCAAAACTGCATTCAAACTACATTTCAATTTAGTACCTAGGTTAGTCTTCCTTATAAAATCTGTCTAACCAGCTTAAAGCAAAATAAAATATTTTCAAGCTAAAAAGGACTAAAGCTATCACTTCTGAGTAAATGCAATCAGCACATTTTAGCAGAACATCATGATTATTATAAGACATAATAATAATAAACATTTCTGCCGCTGGGGTCCTCCATGCTGCAGAGAAAAGAAAAGGAGCTTACCCCATGGGCTTGTAGTCTGAATTAAACAAGGAAGATGAGCCACACAAGTTTCACAGGTAAGAGTTCATTAACATTTTATCCCAAGCAGAGAAGGAAAAGGGAAAGAAAATTAAAATCAATATTAGCAGCATCAGAATTCACTTCAAACCTTATAGGAATCATCTATAATATGAATATAATTTAAGAGGCTCACACCACAACCAAGCCTAGCCTGATACTCGCTTGCTCTTACAGCTAACCCTGATAAAAACAGCATATGGGCAAGGCGGATTCTCGCAGAGCCTCACACAACCAAGGGCAGACCTGCCTGGAGACACAGGACACAGACCTGCCGGGACACACAGATAAGATGAACTCCAGGGACCCACTCCTGTATTACGACTCAATAAAGTTCTCTTAAGTTTTTTGTCTTCCCCCTCTCCTTGTGACTAAGCATCCAAAGACAGAAAACAGTGAACCTCTATCTACCTCTTACGGAGCTTATTCCTAAGTATGCACCCTCAAATCCTTATTAATATTCAAACTGGTGGATAACAATTTAAGCCTCTAGAATTTACATCCATTTTCATAAAGTTAGTTTCATTTTCTACCAAGTCACTGGAACACATATACCAAATAAGGATGAATGCCCAAGCAGCCCCCTACTATTTAAAAAAAATTAGGGGTGCCTGAGTGTCTCAGCCGTTAAGCATCTGCCTGTGGCTCAGGTCATGATCCTAGGGTCCTGGGATCGAGTTCTACATCGGGCTCCCTGCTCAGCGGGAAGCCTGCTTCTCCCTCTCCCACTCCCCCTGCTTGTGTTCCCTCTCTCGCTGTGTCTGTCAAAAAAAATAAATAAAACATTTTTTAAAAATAAATAAATAAATAAATAAATAAAATTTAAGTCAATTAGTTTCCACTGCTAAGCACCAAAGAACCAATACCAAACAGGTGCCCTTAAAAAAAAAAAAAAGACAAATGTGCTATTAGATGAAAGAATACTAAGATGTATTCACCTTAAATCTTACTCCAAGATTTTCATGAGAATCCTCAAAAGAATTAAGTTGGTGGATTCAAAAAGCTCAGAGGGTGAAGCATAGGTTCGAACAGCAGTGCCTACTAATTTGTTTTAGTTTATTGGCCTTCAGCACTCACTGGATCCTCTCTGGCCTTCACCCTGCCCAGGAAGGCAAGACAAAGCAAGTTCCCCACCTGTCTATCAGGCTCTGGATGTGGCAAATTCAGCAGCCAGGCTACTCACAGTGACAGCTCACATCACGAACAGAAATTAGGTCTAATTGCACAGGGGCACAGAGTAAAAGCCAGCCCATACCCCACAGGCTGGGCCAGTCACGAGACACACTTCACTATTAACTAGTCCCTTCCTGAAACCCTCCCTCCATACCTGGTAAAGGGTAAACCTCTCTGCAAACTGCACATTTGTACCTAGATGACCAGACCCCATTCTGCACAAAAATTTTATGTATTGTTGGGGATGGGGAATAAAAATATAAGAATTTCATACATCCTAAATAATTGTATACTATCTACACAAGGGAGCAATAACAACAACAAAATATAATAAATGGTATGTAAAATACCTTTTGTAGCAAGAAAAGAGCAAAGATAGCAATTGCTATGTAGAAGGTCCAGTAACTGTGACTGGAAAACACCATCAGCTCAGTTATTTTCCACACAAAGGGCTGAAAGATAATAACTTCTATGCACAAACGAGTCTTGGGCTTTGCAAACATGTCAAAAGCATCAAAAGGCATTAGAGTAAGCCACATCCAATGTGGTGATTTATCCTTCACTTTGTCTGAATGTTCCAAAGAAACAGAGACCCAGTTTTTCAATGCACCCAAAGCACTGTCCTTTAAAAAGTTTTCTCATCTTTCCTTTTACCAGAGACTTGTTTTCCAACTTCAATTGTTTGGATTACTGATCTTCAGGCTGACCCCTCCCCAAGAGGCTCTCTGCATGTTAGACATGAATAAAAGCTTCAGGGTTATTATAGGCTGAATTGTGTCCTCCAAAATTATATGTCCAAATGTCCAACGTCCCCCGAAATGTCCAGTACTGTGATCCTGACCTTATTTGGAAACAGGGTCTTTGAAGCTGTGATCAAGTTAGGAATGAGGTCATTCGGATGGGCTCTAACCCAATAAAACAGACACCTTCATAAGAAGAGAACAGACATGTACACATGATGGCAGCGTGCCACATGACCACCCAGGGAGAGGCTGATGTGCACAGCACATGCTGAGGAGGGCCTAGCATTGCCAGCAAACCATCAGAAGCTAGGAAGAGGCAAAGAAGGATTCGCCCCTACAGGTGTCAGAGGGAGCATGGCTGACCAATCCCTTAATTTCAGACTTCTGGCTCCAGAACTACAAGCTGGCAAAATGTCATTTTAAGCTACCTTGTTTGTGGTTCTTTGTTACAGCAGCCCTAGGAAACTAACGCAAGGGTCATCTCCTCCATTCTTTTACCTTCCAGCTGGACTTCATGAAAATTAATCCTTACGGGTAGACTAAGTTGAAGCCATAGAACACCCCTGTAAACTATCCCAATGGATAAGATCCCCTGAAACTGGAAATTAGTATCCATAACCCAAAGAGAAATGAAAACACGTTACTGCAACCCACCACCTTCAAACCTGAAAGTATCTCTGGAAACTCTGCCCTCCTCTCCTAAGGGAGTAATCCTGGAGAAGGCAATGAGGCAAATCCAGAAGCACCTGCAGTCAACTTCTGACCCTTGTTATTTGCTTTTCAGAATGCCCAGATCTAAAGGACCTTTAGTAACTTGATGTTCTAGCATGTGCAGGTATGAGCACATAGATGATGGCAGCTCTGTATCATTTTTTTAAAATATTTTATTTATTTATTTGAGAGAGAGAGAGAGCACAAGCAGGGGGAGCAGCAGAGGGAGAGGGAGAAGCAGACTCCCGGCCGAACAGGGAGCCCTAAGTGGGGCTCGATCCCAGGACCCTGAGATCATGACCTGAGCCAAAGGCAGACACTTAACAAACTGAGCCACCCAGGCACCCCATTTAATGCAATCACAGCAAGTGCAACCAGCAACAAGGAAAATGGAACATTCCTGTAGAAAAGACTATAATAATAAAAATGTGATGCAAAGGAGATTCCAGTTTGCTCTGTTTGGAACAAAGATATATGATATACATTCATAAGGATAGAGGACAGCTCTGGAAGAATCAGAGAACTTATTGTTAGAGCTAGTTATATTTTTAGAGATCTCCTATCATAATTCTACAGATGAGAAAAATCATGTTCAAGGTATATCTTTAGGACACCATTGCCAACCCTGGGCTAGGCAGACTTTATACCAGGCTGCAATCAGTCTGCTTCTCTAACTCCAAAGAAGAGAGTGATAGTTATTTGTTCATAATATGCTTTTAGATATCCCAGCTAAAGCCAATTTTGTGTTAGAAAGCAAGCAAGCAAGCAAGGCCTACCATTTTAAAGTGGAAAATGGGTTTAGGAAAATAGAGAACATATTCCTATGCTATAAAAATCAAAATACTCATTGTTGAAATGTATCAGAAAGCATGACATTTAAGGTGACAATCTAGTAACTGAGCCTCTAAAGACCACAATTGCAACTTGGCTTTTCTGAACAGGCATAAAAAATTCCTTGCTTCTATATATAACAAAACAATAATATAATCAATAAAACACATTACAGTATTTACCAAACTGAAACAAACAATAAAATTTACTACCAGTCATTTTAAATAATACAAATATTTGTGGAATTGAGAGGCATGAAAGGAAAAAGCAAACTTGGATCAAAAATAAAATGTAAAAGATGAAAGGCCATGGAAAAAAATAATCCACAATCTCCCAGGTGGAAGGACGGTTAATACACAAATATCTAATCGACCAGAATGTTGTTCAACGTGAAGGCTTAAAACAGCATAGAGCTTCCTTTTAGTACTGACCACGTGCCAGACAATGATGGGAAGAATCCTCGCTTCCTCAGCCTTCCCGTAAAAGTACAACATTATAGAAGGTAAAGTGAGCAATAGAGAATGATGATCAAAACCCATTTTCAGAACTAACTCCTTCCATTTTCCTCCTTTTATTGATTTTTTTTTAAACCCACTTTGCACTCTCTCAGTCAGCTTGGTTGCAGGGAACATCATTTAATGTACCTTATTGATTCAATCATACACATTTATACTCGCGTAGAAACTTTTGGTACAGTGTATGTATTAATCTTTTAATTATTAATGTAGGCCAGGAAACCTGAAGAGCTTTATTGTAAATATTTTTTATTTCTCAAATTATGGCAAGAAAATTATCAAAAATTTTCAGCACAGTAGTTTTCTTATAAAGTGCTTGTCAACGGGTTATGTTTCAGAGGTGCAGTCAATAAGAATTTTTTTCTCAAAGTCAGAATTACAACTCATTGGATGAAAATATGTTGTTGTTGTTTTAATTTCTAGAAATATTACTGACATGCCCTTAATTTGTTTCTGGGAATGGCAAGCAAGTGTTCCATTTCAGTGTAGCCATATTCAGAGGACACAGAGCTCATCACAGGGAGCATAGTTTTTCAGGCAAAATGGCCACAAGGTTAAGATCCTGTGCTAACAGTTTTAAAGTGGCATGTATTGTCTGGTGAACTACCTGAATACATTTGCCTTCATTCTTAACATTTTGTCTCTAGTCCACAGTATGGCCCTCTACTCCCAGGTAAAGACTCATTTTCACCCAGATACCTGGTACTGGGTTAGAAACAGACATTGGGGCGCCTGGGTGGCTCAGTCGTTAAGCGTCTGCCTTCGGCTCAGCTCATGGTCCTGGGGTCCTGGGATCGAGCCCGGCATCGGGCTCCCTGCTCCACGGGAAGCCTGCTTCTCCCTCTCCCACTCCCTCTGCTTGTGTTCCCTCTCTTGCTGTGTCTCTCTCTCTCAAATAAATAAAATCTTAAAAAAAAAAAAAAAAAGCAGACATTAAGGGGACTGTCTGAATGGGAAACTCTGCAGACCCAGCCACAACGCTATAATGAAAGGTGGTTTGGGGGGCCTTTCACAGGAATGAAAAGGATGGTGCAGAGCCCTTACTGAAGACCGTGGGAAGCAGCAAAGTTTCAAGCTGAAAAAGAAATGGAACAGTGGCTTGTCATCCTTTCCTACGCAAATCTTCACCTCTCCCCCAAATCCCACTTCAGGTAGTTTTACATATCGTCAACTTAAACTTGGATGAATCAAGTGAACCAGAAGATACGGTCCTAATGCAGGCCACATCTAATTTCACTCTGCCACAGATTTCTGGTGGAAGGCAGCCTTAGACTTAGAATTTTTTCTTTTTCTGAATGTTGACCAACAAATATTTTCCCCTTGCACCTTGCACTTGCCAACATCATGGCAACAATGTGTGCATTAAAATTGAGTATAACCCCTAAGAAACACCTCCAGAATCATGGATCAAATGTGAAAAAAATAATTTAAATTTGTATTGCTATATTTATGCCATTGTCCTTTCAATTTCCCCAGTCCTAGAAAACAGTAGGAAGATCTGCCACTTTTGGCCTAATTGTCCTGAAGATTAACAAAGGGTTACATATCTAAGAGTATTCATAGTAATTACCAGACAGCCTGGGCACTGGACTAGCGACTGATGCAGATTTCCTCAAGCAAATGTTGGTCTGGACCTGTGGGAAATCTCTGCACTGCTCGGCGGTGACAATGGATACTTGAATAGTCTGATGGGTTCTACTCTCTTCTGAGCTTCAATGTTCTGAGCATGGAATGCTCCTTCTATTTGGCTCAGACCTTTACCAAACTATTCTAGATTGGAACCATTCCACAGAACTAATCTCACTGACCAAGGACACCACCTATTTGCATAACTTATATACATTACCCAGAACACATATCTAATATATTTATATACCATGAGTGAAAAGCAGGATAATATATTCAACAAGAAAGGAGATGAGATTTGTCCTTCCAGAAAGGATCACTTGATTTAAAGGTCTGGTATCCACAAATATCAATGTTATCAAGCAAATCATAATTTGCAAATATCAAGAATATACATTGCCTTTTATTAGTTAAAATTCATGTATAGCTAATTTACCAATCACACTGAAAATACAATGGGCCCTTACACAGCAAACATACCTAAGAATGTGGGGGTCTAATTCTTCTGCTCCACACCCACACAGGGAATCAGCCTCACTTGAACCAATTTTGACTGGAGAACTGGGGCTGTGATTTTAAATCATTTTTCTCTTCCTTCTATAGAATTCTTTAACTTAAACCTGAAAGCATCCCCAATTAGTTTCCATGAAAATTCTGTGTATTTTAAATAAAAATGTGTAGGAAATGTTATCAATAAGATGGTATTTTCCAAATATTAAAGCACTGGGAATACTATATTATTTTATATTATGAACACTTTCAAAAGCCTTTTTACCCAAGCTCAGAGAGCACACAGTATATGATAAAACCTAGAGGAAAATAATCTTACACATTAGGCCATAGTACTTCAAATATGAGTCTTTTAACAGTTTTTCAACATTACAATATGTAGTTATACAGTCAAGTATATAGTCAAACAATCCAGTAATTTAAGCAACACCTCTGTGACATTAAATGAAAAAGAAAAAATACCTTATACCAAAAGTATCCATTCTGTGGTTAACTGCCTTTTCCAGGTGTCATATACAGAATTACAATGGAACTAATTCTTAAGTTATCAATTAAAAAGGTTATTCGATTAAATAAACTCATTTAAATGACCCATCTCTCATCCACATTTAAATAGAAACAATGCTTTCATCTACTACATTTCAGAGAAATGCCTTCCAAACAATATCCTTTAATTACATACCATTAGAGGTATTTAAAAAAAAAATAGAGTAAGTTTAACATTCAACAGATATACCAAGATGGAAACTGATTCTACTCGGGCTATGTCTGCTCAGTTCCTTTTCATAATACCTGGTGAAAACAAGTATATCCTGATGACTGTTTGCCTCAAAAACTCAGAAACCACCTCATCTAATCATACTGGTTTTGCTAATCAGTAGCTTAATTCTTAAGATGGTCCACATTCACCCCGACTGAAGCTAAAAAAGGAAGAAGCATTGCCTTTAACCCAGACCTTCAGTGCGTTAGTAGTCCTTCCATCCTATCTCTCCTCTGAACCTTCTTCTAAAGACCCTCACCCTCCATAACCATGGTGTAGTGAGTGTGCCTTTTATGGGCCGTATTCACCATTTTGAACTTTAACCAATCTTCAAAAGCATATTTAAAAAAAAAACAATCTATCCTATCTTCCATTTCTTCTGCCTCCTACTGTTTCCTAGGTTCCAACCAGCTAATCAGATTAGTTGATTGACAATTGTTCACTAGCCATCATATAATGATTCATTCATTCAACAAATACTCACTGAGCACCTACTATATGACAGCACCCTTCTGGTGCTGGGGACATACTGGTGAATGATATCAGACCAAAATTCTTGCCTTCATGAGAGACTAACACAATACATAAATAAGTTAATTGATTAATAATAAATACACATGTATGCATATATGTAAACATATATATTCAGTTCAATGGCTCTGAGAGAAATAAAGAAAAAATAACATAAAAGGAGAGCTGTTGCGGTGGAGGTGCATTTTAAGAGATGGTTAGATAAGGTATTGGAGGGCTCATTGTTTTTAAAGCATCTGTACTGAGATACAATTGACATATATTAACTCATTTACAAACTGTACAATTCAATAGTTTTTAGTGTATTCACAGAATTGTGAAACCAACACCATAGTCAACCTTAGAACACTTCCGTTACTCCAAAAGAAGCCCCATACCTCTCAACAGTCACTCCCCATCCTCCAAACCCCCAGCTCTAGATATTACATTCTCTGTCTCTGACATACTACTACATTCTCTGTCTCTATAGATTTTCCTATTCTGGACATTTCCTATAAATGGCATCATGCAATATATGGTCTTTTGTGATTGGCTTCTTTCACTTAGGTATCCCTAAACCCACAAGCTTCATCCCTGTTGTAGCATATGTCAGTACTTCATTTCTTTGTATTGCTAAATAATATTCCATTGTATGAATATACCATATGTTGGCTTATCCATTCATCAGGTAATAGACATTTGTGTTGTTTCCACTTATTAGCTATTATAATTAATGCTTTTATGAACATTTGTATACTAGTTTTTATGCAGACATATTTTCATTTCTCTTGGGTAAATACCTATGAGTAGAAATGCTGGGTTACATGGTAACTCTATGTCTAACCTTTTGAGGAGCTGCTCAACTATTTTCCAAAGTAGCTGAACCTTTTTATATTCCACCAGCAGTATATGAGGGTTCCAACTTCTCCATATTTGGAGAATATTGTAATTATCTGTCTTGTAATTATCTTTTTGATCACAGCCATCTAAGTTGGTATGAAGTGGTATCCCATTGTGGTTTTGATTTGCATCTCACAGATGACTAATAATACTGAGCGTCTTTTTTATGTGCTTATTGACCATTTGTACATCTTTTTCAGAGAAATGCCTATTCAGATCCTTTGCTCATTTTTAATTAGGTTATGTCTTTTTATTATTGAGTTTGTAAGAGTTCTTTATATATACTAGATGCAAGTCCCTTATCAGATATATGATTTGCAAATATTTTCTACCATCTTATGGGTTGTCTTTTCGCTTCTTTATGATGTGCTTTGAAATACAAACATTTTTAATTTTGATGATGTCCAAATTATCTTTTTTCTTCTGACATTTGTGCTTTTGGTGTCATATCTTAGAAAGTGTTGCTTAATCCAGGATCATGAAATTTACACCTGCATCTTCTTCTAAGCATTCTATAGTTTTAGCTCTTACATCTAGGTTTTTAATCCATTTTGAATTAATATGTGTACCTGGTGTGAGAGAAGGAGGTGTAACTTTATTCTTTTGCAGGTAGAAATCCAGTTGTCCCAGCACCATTTTTTGAAAAGACTATTCTTTCCCCACTTAACTATCTTGGCACCCTTGTTGAACTAAGTTAATTTTAACAGGATTTGTCTAGCTGCTATATTGAAAATATACTAGATGAGCAAGAGTAGAAACAGAGAGCAATTAGGAGGCTATTGTCATAACCAAGTAAGAGATGATGGTGGCTCAACCATGAGGGGGATAACAGAAGTGGTCAGATGTGGTCAAATTCTGGATACGTTTTGAAAGTTGAGCTGATAGAATCTGCTTAGAGGGGCGCCTGGGTGGCTCAGTTGGTTGGTCGACTGCCTTTGGCTCGGGTCATGATCCTGGAGTCCTGGGATCGAGTCCCGCATCGGGCTCCCTGCTTGGCAGGGAGTCTGCTTCTCCCTCTGACCCTCTTCCCTCTCGTGCTAGCTCTCATTCTTTCTCTCTCAAATAAATAAATAAAAAATCTTTAAAAAAAAAGAATCTGCTTAGAGATTGAATGTGGATATGAGAAACATAGGGCTCAAAGTTGACTCTGATATTTTTGGTTTTGAAGTAGGACAGACTACAATTTTGGTTTGAGGAAGACTGACTTGATCACCCAGACTGCTGTTTTGAAATTAGATAGTAAAGGGATGTGAATAGAAGTAGAGGGATCAGTAAGAAGGCTATGGTGATAATCCCTCTTCAGAATTTATTTGAATTGTCATTAGTACTTCTTAAGAGACACGGTGACAAAACTCAAACAATTAATTGTCATGACTACAAATCTCAACAAAGGTCAGTAGAGAAGATATTATAGGCTTGGTGGGATATTAGGCACCCTTCAAATCATACTCCTCCCAGACCATTTTCACTGGAAGACAAGAAAGCCTCATTTCCTATTAACTCAGAAATTCTTTCAAGCAGATTTTGTAGTAGACTCTGTCATAGGTACAGCTCAGGGGGTTCTCAGGCGTAAATCCTCAAGTTCTATTAAAGCCTCTTGAGAAGATGGTCAGGGCACAACTAAAATAGCTCATACCACTGCACTGGGAAAAAAGCACTGCCGCTCTAGTATCCCTTGAAGAGACTTAATCTTCCTCCCCTGGCCTCAAGAGAGACAGATGAAGCAGGGTAAGTCCTGTAACACACAGGGAGGAAAAAGGAGCATTTAAGCTGTCTCTTTCTGCATAAAAACAGGGTGATTTTCTTCTGGATTTAGCAGATTTCCATTCTCTTCTTTCCTAGACAAGATTTCCGTGTCGGTGAAAATGTACCGTCCACGGGGCACAAGGAATAGCTAGTGTCCCTTTTAAGAGAAAGGATGAGACTTCAAGGCTTCTCTAAAAACAGGTTCTGGGCAACCCTGAACTAGTTCTGAGAACCTGTTATACAACAGACAAAAAGAGCTCAGTTCAAGATCCTAATAAGCCCCTCAAGTCATTTTTTTTTTTCAGTGAACCACAGCTAATGAGGAAGCAGTGCCTCTCAGCACTGGAGATATTCAAAGAAAAGGAGGCCAGGGTACCATGTCAAGGATTTCCAAGGCACACAAAGGAAAACGTAAATCTGTCCCCAGGCCTGGAAACAAGACAAAGACCAAGCGGAATCCTGGAATAGGCTGCTAATCAGTTATGTGTAGAGGAATGGAAGACATGTGATGAACCACTCCAAGAACTGATAATAAAACAAACAACCCAAATGTAAATATGAAGACTATTTGCTTCAATTAAGTCTAAGCTACAGAAGTGTGAACTTTAATATTTCTTCAGTGTACAGCTCTGCCAGTGCTTTCACCCTTATTAAAGTGTGTTTATACAGGGTTTGGCTTTTCATCTATTATGGAAAAATTACATCTTGCCAAAAGCACTACAGAGGCCTAAACACAGTAAATCCTCCACCGACCTTGAACCCAATCTAAAGCAAATAGTCACTCTCCTTGGTGCTGAACTGCCTAACTAAAGCACCGCATAAATGGCTGTGAATATAAATTACACCTACAATGCGTCTTAGCACTTATAGATTACCAACAGGGCACACATTTTTCCAGAAGGTAGTATTTGTAGAGGCACTGCAACATGAAGAAAACTCTTAGGGAGATAATTGGGAAGGCACTCCTTCGCAAATGATGGTCATGTATTTATTGAGCACTAAGAGTGTACTGGGTCTTGAGCCTCACAGAGGAGGGAGGTAGCAAGGCTGCAGACACCTCTGGTCAGAAGGTTTCACAAGAGTGGAGAGAGAAGAAGCTGCTTAACAAAGGATATGCAAGAAGAGAAGCAACTGCAGTAGAAAGCCTGAACTGGTAAAGCATCATGAGACAGGTAACAGAAAGCAGAAGAGCAGAAGACAAAAACATCTGTCAGAATATCAGTATAATGGAAAATGACATTTCCATTAGAAACACCAAGAAAATTTATCAACATGGAAAAGTGTTTATAAAATGATGCTAAATGAAAAAAAGGCAAGATATAACATGATAAATACACTGGGATTAAAATAATGTATACAAAAAGCTGAAGTATGGAAGGGAATAAAGAAAACTTAAAATCACTAGATGAGAGGTGAATTATGGACATATCAGTTTACTTTTGAAATTTCCTTTAATCTTATTGTCAAAACACATATGTACACATACACACTATATTTTTATAGGCAATTAGAGTATATGTGAATATAATGTGAATATTCACTGCAGCTCTGTGATGGTAAAAGATACACAGCTCAAATATCCATCTATAAGGGACAGATTACATAAGTCCTGGCCTAGACATAAAACGATCTCCTATACCACTTTAGGGGTGCCTGGCTGGGTCAGTCAGTAGAACTCACTACTCTTGATCTTGGGACCATGAGTTCGACCCCACATTTGGTGTAGAGATTACTTAAAAATAAAAAAATCCTTTAAAAAAAAGATCTCCTATACCACTTTAAAAATTGAGGTATATCTATTCCTATTGACATGAAGATAGGTCTATGAATTATGGCCAAGCAGTATTTTAAAAAAGCAATTTGTAGAAAAATTTGCATGTTATAATGATATTCATATAAAATAAATATATTAATACATGTGGGTATATACTCAGGAAAGACTTTGGAGTAATAGACCCTAAATGCAGGGAAAATTAAAGGATCGCATATTTTCATCTCCTACATTAATCTATTTCTGTAATGTCTGCATCTTTGTAACCTTGCATTGCATGTATCCTTGGAAAAAAACATTTTAAAGAGTACAAGTTGAATTAAAAATTTTTGAAACAATTAGTATATGGGGATAAATTTTAGAATTTATCTTTGAGAAATGAGGGGTAAAATCTAAGAGGAGTTTTGAAGAGAAGAGGGTGGATGGGGATAGAGCAGTATATAGAAAGAGTGTAACTAAGGGAATGAAAATAAATGTTCATGCTAAGCTCTAACATGGGCAAGATTTACCCAATGACCTAAGTTGAGGGATAGCAGAAATGAGAAAACCATCTGAACAGAAAGTTAGGAGAAAGTTTTTGACAGGGTACAAAGGATTCACTGTTCCTCCAGAGTCCTGAGGAAAAGTGATGGGGAATTTCAGAAAGGTAGAAGGGAAGAGGTGGCAAAAACATGGAAAAGAGAGGTTGAGAATGAATGGGTGACAGTGAATAAAACAGCACAGAACGGAAGGAGAGCAAACAATTTACAAGGGGACTCGTAACATTTGGCTGAGTTACCAAAAGCCAGTCAAGCACAAAGTAATCTGGCTTCAAACCCATTAACCTGAAACCTGCTTTCTTGCCTCCACATAGCAATCTGAACCTCAAAATGCAGTTTGTCTGCCCTTAACAAGTTCAGCAAATTTCAGTTGAAAATCACTGTTCCTATATATCACTTTAGTCTGTGTCTCCAAGTCTCAGATGTTCCTGGGAATTGGGGCAGCTAATTTGTTCAGGCTGGAAGAGCTGACAAACAATGTATTTGGTACCACTCAGTACAAAAAGTAAAATGATTGGCTCTACTATTTACAAGCACATTAAAATGACTACATGCTTCAGATTCCTATTCTAAAAAATGGGTATAATTTCAAAGAACTGTGAGATTCAAATGATAGACAAATGATAACTCAGTGCCTGGGACACAGCAGACACAAAATAAATATTTCTGAGTGAACAAATGAACCGATGTAGTGGGTACTGTACAGTACTATTACCGTGCACAGAAAGACCGTATAGGAAAGGTCAAATCCTGCTGGATTCTATCTCTGCAATAACGTCCAGCCACCTCCTTTTAACATTAAAGTCTCCCATTTACTGCTTCTATTACTGTTATTGGCCTTCATAAGCAAACTTCCTAGGCATCTGTAACCCTTTCTCAATTCTGAAAAGTGTATTTCTGTGCTTTTTGCCTTCTCTCTTTAGAACTCTACAATCTAAAATGGTGACGGCTGTGTCCTTATACTTCAAGAGCAGGCAAATAACCAACTAATACTATAAAGCCATGAAGAGAAGAAAGTATTTCTAAGCCTTCCTCAGATCCAGGGCGAACCTGCTGGTGCCACTCTGTATGTGGTGGCAGTGAAGGGGATCCCAGATCATCTGGCAATGTTGAGGCAAAACAATTTTGAGGTCCTAGCTGTGAACAGCACATCAAAAAGGATACCTTTTACTTAAAAGACCTAAGATTAAGCAATACTCTCTAGACTAGAGTTTATTCATGTAGGTCCATAAATCCCAAAGAAGTCCATGGATAGAATTCATGAAGGTACTTACACTCAGATGGGAAAACATTACATCTGTATTTTCACCAACTTCTAGCTAAAATTTAGCATTTGCTTCCATTATGAATTTGGGCAAAAAATCATGGTAGTATTAGTGGTACTTCTACATTTGTTACAACAGAAGTGATAGATACTTTCATATCTCATTGTAATTGTTGCTGATATTTCAAAATATCATCTATATCATCACTTATAACCAGTTTGAAATTATAGTGGTCATTATACCCACTGCTAGACCGAATGCAATGTGTTAATTAAAAAAGCATATGTGTTACTACAAAACAAATTTGTTTTAATAACTTAATAACTATAATTGGGACAAGACTGTAATTCATTCAAGGTTCAGAATTGGTTCCTTCTCATTTTATGTATTTTACTTCATGCATTCACATACTTGACTATGTCTTGAGAAGCAGGACACAGACTCCACCAAACTATGAAAGATGTCCATGACACTAAAAAGGTTAAGAAAACCTGGCTCTAGGTTTTCAATTGTCCAACAATTAAAAACATTACATAGGCACCAATCCCATTGCTTCAAACAGTTTTAAATGTGAAGACAAATACATTTGAGAATCTGCTACCATTTCGAGATGTAGGGGTTATTTATACTGACTAAAAAGTTTAAAAGCAATGGCATGAATTACATAATAGAGCAGCCTATGAATGAAACAAGCCCATTTGAATTCTTTTTATTACCTTTAAGTAAGTATAGGGTTAAAAACACAAGTATTTGAGTCAAGGACTTGGCTCTGAATCCTATTTCAAATTTACTATCTGGCTTTGGGCAGGCCAGGAAACCTCTCTAAGCCTCATTTTTCTCATCTACAAAACGTGAATGATAATACCTGCCTCAAAGCATTATTAAAAGGATTAAACAGTACAGCAAAACACTAAATAATACATGAAAAGTACTTAGCACAGTACCTGACATAGTAAGCACTCAATAAATTATAGTAATGGTACTGCTTTATTTTAGTTATTAATGCCATTTAAGTCATAATTTATATTGAGTCTTTAAGATGATTTCTTTAAAAGATTATATAATTAAGAGGCAATATAATACACTGCTTCAGAACACAGACTCCAGCAACAGACTACCTGGGTTTGAACTTTCCTCCACCATTTACAAGCTGTGTAACTCTAAGTTACTTAATTTCTGAGATTCAGTTTCCAGATCTGTAAAATAGGAAAAATTACAGTATCTACCTAAGATATTTGTTACAAGGATCAAATTAGTGACCATATGTGAAGCGCATTAAAAAGTGCCTGGCACACAGTAAATACTTTGTAATTCTCAGCTATTATTGTCACTATCAATAGTTATCATATAATGGTTTCTCATCAGGTTATGGTCAAGAACTCTTTCTCCCTCTCATCTGAATTTCAGTGAAGATTTATTATAAATGAAGTAGAATTAGTCCCATTTAAAGGAAAGTATTTACATGACTATATTTTGATGTCAATAAGAACAAGGCAGGAACAAATTCAGCTACAATTATGTCCTAGGGAGGATAAGAAAGACCTCACTTCCCCTGGTTTTGTAACCAAGTCAGAGCTTATGCAAGATTCTTCAAGGTTTGAAATACTTCTTTTATGGCAACAGATCTGTGTCATATAGGGACAAACATAACTTTGCTTCTGTACCTTTAAACAGGTGCAGAGAAGGGCCTCTGTGGCCCGGGCTGGAGCTCACCTTGGAGAAAGGAGCCATGGAAATGCTGGGCTCAGTGACTACAGCAAGGGCCCTGTCAGCATCACGGGAACAGAGATGTACCTGTTTCTCAGCAGGGGACAGGCCTTGCTCCACCTGGCAATTAGTAGGCTTTGACTTAATTTAAAATCTACACAAACCACTGATCTGAGAATGTGAGAATGTGACTGGTGTTATTTTCTTAACTAAGAGTAACAGTAAAAACAACAATGATATTAACAAACATATTCACTTCTCTCCATCTTTTAAGGTAGTTGAGTAATTAGTAACTCAACAATTAGTAATCACAGCAAAATTATAAAGCAGATAAAATTACTCTCACCATCATTTTATTTCACTGTTTTTTTACTTAAGATCTTTAAGAATTCAGGGTTCTTTGCCTGAATATAATACTAACCCTCCCAGCATGGAAGATAAAGAATACTAAAACCAAGTTATGGTACATATGGCAATAATTCTAACATACAGTAAAATTAATGCTCATCACCATCCCCAATACCCAACAAAAATGTAAGTGCTAGATCTGATTTTTTTTAAATGATCAAAAGATTACTAAACCACCAGTGTTAAAAGTCAGAGGCAATAAATCTTTAGTTTTTCCCCAGATGCACAGAGGTATCCTTTGGAGATTTAGCTTTCCAACACATATGGCTAAAGATCTGTTCCCAGGAAGAAAAAAAAAAAACAAGAAGTTTTTCTTACCAGGAAAGCAAAATTTGGCATACTCTGGATTTAGTGACCAGAGATTATCAGGTAGTGGAAATACTTACAGTGGAATCAAGGCAGATTAGGGGGGTTCTCCTCTTTAATGCTCTACTCATGCCAGTATCATTATTTCCAACATCCCTTAATGGGGTCCAAAGTAAAACATTCCAGCTGAGGGATTAACAGCTGCCCTTGCAATGCTGACTTTTAATACCACAAGGAGCTTTCAAAGCACCCCAGGGAGAGGTGGGCCTTGTCTTTAGTGCTTGGACCACTGGAGCTAAACCACACTGAGATGCCTTCCAAATATCCAGGCTGCTGAGCTTGGTTCTCAACTCCATTCAAGTGATTCTGCAGTGGAGCACTTTGACAATTTAGATGAAGGCAAGGCATCTGATCTGGAATCTTTGGTCAAAAGATTCCTTGGAAAAAGGATTGGTGAATGTGCCTTGGAAAAAGATTGCTGAATGTGCCCTCTACATCAGCAAATGGGGTAAGGAGAAGACAGGAAAGAAAGTCAAGAATGTATATTGATGTGTATGCATTCACACAGGTGGCATTTGGTACCAAATTTCTATGTGATCAAATTTCTTTCAGGCCCGTTCAAAATAAAATATTTTCATTGGAAGTGTTCATATAGAACCTTCAACAATGGAAAATTCTCTTCTTATTTAACTAAAATCCTACCTATCTTTAATTATCATAGTTAAGTGCTCATTCTAGTATGAGAACAATCTTTCTTAAAATAAATACGGCTTGTCTCTGCCCAGATTGAACATCTTAAGTGGCTCCCCTGTGCCTACTAGCCAAAATCCTAATACTGCAGGATGACAAGCAAGACCTAATGGTCTGGACCCTACCAACTTGTCTAGTTTCACTTACCTCCATGGCTGCTGTGGGCCCTAAATCTTTTTCATATAAACTAAAAAAAAGATGCTCAACCTCTCAGAAAGTCCTCAGATTTTTTTGCCATGCTCCTTCACACCTCTCAGCCCTCACCAACACTAGCTCTATACCTGGAATATTTTGTTTTTATAGCAGTTCTGACAAATGCTTATTCTTCTTTCCCAGCTCAGCAAAGATCACCTCCCCTGTAAAGTCTTTGCCAGCTCTCCTCTCCCAGGAAAGACTGACCCACTCTTTTATGGCCACAAAATGTCTTGTCCATTCCTGCCCTCCTGCCCACCATAACACTTTACTGTACTATTTTTAATAGCCTTATGGAGAAATCATTCAAATTCAATATACTGCACATTTTTAAGTGTATAATTTGATACGTTTTAACCTATGTTATTCCTGTGAAACCATCACTACGATAAAGATAATGAACATATATATCCACCTCCTCTGAGGTTTTTCACCTTTCCCTCTCATCCTTTCCTGCCTTTCTCTATCCCAAGGCGAACACTGATTTGCTTTCTGAAACTATAAACTCATCAGCATTTGCTATAGTTTTAGATATAAGGAATTGTACACTATGGACTTTTTTTTTTTTTTGCCTTGCTTCTTTCACTCAGCATAATTATACTGAGATTCATCCATGTTGTTGCATGAATCAATAGTTCCTTGGATTTTATTCCTGAGTAGTTTCAACATAGATATGGACATGCTGCAGTGGGTCTGTCCTTTCCTCTACAGATGAACATTTAAGTTGTTTCAACTTTCTGAGTATTACAAAGTACGATGCTATGAACATTCATATATAAGTCTTTGTACAGACATGTTTTCTTTCCTCTTGGGTAAATATTTAAAGGTTAGAATGGATGAATCATGTGGTAGGTGTATGTTTAATTTTTAAGAGACTGCCAAACTACTTTCCAAAGTGACTGTGCCATTTTACATTTCCACTAACACTGTATGAAAGCTCCATTTCCTCCATATCCTCATCAACATTTTATATGGTTAGTTGTTTTAATTATAGTCATTCTAATATGTCTATTATGCTATCTCATTGGAGTTTTAATTTGCATTTCCCTAATGATTAATGATGTTAAGCATCTTTTCATGAGTTTATTTGCCACCCATATTTCTTCTTTGGTGCAATATCTGTTCACATGGTTTGCCCATTATTTTGGAGGGTCCCTTGTTTTCTTATTAAGTTTTGAGAGTAATTTATAAATTCTGGATGCAAATCTATTATCAGATATATTTGCAAATATTTTCTCCCAATCTGTGGTTTATGTTTTCATTCTCTTCATAATATCTTTTGAAGAGCAGAAAATTTTAATTTTGATAAGATCCAATTTATTAACTTGTTCTTCTATGGACTGTGGTGTTGGTATCATATCTAAGAAATCTTCGTCCAACTCAATGTCACAAAGATTTTTTTCCTATGTTGTTTTAAAGACTTATTTATTTTAGAGAGAGAGAGAGAGAGAGAGAGAGAGAGAGCATGCGTGAGCAGGGGCAGGGGGAGAGAAAGATAAGCAGACTCCCCACTGAACAAGGAGCCTCCCCTTGTAGGGTTCCATCCCATGATCCTGAGATCATGATCTGAGCCAAAATCAAGGGTCAGACGTTTTAACCAACTGAGCCACCCAGGTGCCCCTCCTATGCTTTTTTTTTTCTACAAGATTTATAGTTTTAAGGTTTTACATGTATGTCTACAATCTATTTTGTATTCATTTTAAAAATATACTATAAGGTATGGTTCAATATTTATTTTTCCCCTTATGGATATCTATGTGTTCTGGAGCCATTTGTTAAACAATTCTTTCTCCACTGAAATGACTTTTCACCCTTGTCTAAAATCAATTGTCTCTATATACATGGATCTATTTCTGACTCTCTCTGTTGTTCCAATAATCTATTTGTCTATTGTAACACCAGCACCTCACTCTTTATTACTGAGCTTGAAATCAGGTAGTTTTAGTCCTTCAACTTTGTTCTTTTTTTTTTGAAGGTTGTTTTGACTAGTCTAGGTTCTTTGAATATCTTTGTGACTTTCTAGATTTCTCTTGTAATTTCAAATACTGCTGGCATTTTGATTAGGGTTGCCCTGAATCTGTAGATCAATTTGGAGAAAACTGACATCATAACAAAATTGAGACTTCAATTATAGCTCTCCATTTATTTAGATCTTCTTTTTCTCCACAATATTTTATGGTTTTTCAGTGAAAAGGTTTTGCACATCTTCTGTTAGATTTACCCCTAAGTATTTCATATTTTTGGTGCTAGTGTGAATGGCATTTTTATTTTAATTTCTTATTGTTCATTGTTAGTATATAGTAATATAAATGATTATTGTAATTTGATATGCCATCCTGGACTCTTGCCAGAGGACACTGGAATTAAGAATTAAGATTAACATCTCAATACCTAGAGGGACAAAGGAAGTTGATTACAGCTACATATAGGAAAAGCTGTGCCATGAAGATATTTACATTTGCTAGGGGAGAGAGGACAAGTACAGATACATCTTCAACATTTCTGTTTCTATGTTTTTGGCCTAGATGGTTTGAATGAGTCTTTGAGCTCACTAGTCAAATAGTACAGGAAAAATTCTACTACTTAGTGCATATAGTCCTTCCTACACAGTTTCTGAAATGTGAGAGTATAATCCCTTGCCACCGAAGAGAAACCCCAGGGAGACCAGCAGCAATAATGCTTCATCTTCCTTTTGGTCTTGAATCTTTTAGGCTGGTTTCTGCTTCTTTTTTTCATCCTGATATGACCAAGTTTCCTTAATAGGAATCTAGCCCTTACATTTCAGAACTGGGACTTAAACTGGAGTATTTCCTCTATGTCTCTACTTGTGTTTTGAATGATTAGTCTTGGGTTCCTGATTCTAAATCGTACATATTAATTCATGTTGACTACCTGTATAACCAAATCTGCTTATATTTTGTTGCCCTTACATCCATAAATAAGATGCTTGCTTCACAATGCAGCATATCCTGTTTGCTGCACTCATTCTCCTACACTAGAAAACTCGGAGGTCACATGCTTCTCCATCCTTCATATTGCCAGAACTCTATCTGCTCTGCACATAAAAGAAAGGATTCTATTGTTAACAAACCCCAAAACACAAACCACTTCTCTATTCCACACTGCATAGAAAACTTCAAAGCATGTTCCTAAGTGAAAGGATTTTTGGCTGAATATGAGCATTTTCAGCTACCCCCGTGTCTCCAGATGTCCATCGCTGTCAAAAGCATCATCTTTGAGTATGAATGACACACTGAATGAAGGGAAGAGGGAAATAGAGACACCAGGGGCACTGCATACAGAATTAACATCAAAGAATGAAGTCTGGTCAGAATTCCCTAATCCTGCCTTCTCTCTCTCTATGTTGACGTAACAGTCATTCAGGAGGCCTCTGCCGCCACCACTTTAATAAGGGCCTTGTACCCCTGTGAGGTTCTAATGTCTCTTACATTCATGCTCCCTCTCTGGTTATAAATCATTACCTGTGGACCCTAAATCTTTTTCCTATAAACTAAAAAAAAAATATTTTTATAACATAATACATTTTTACAGCATAAGAATAGAAAACCCAATTAAACCTAAATAAAAAAAACAAATCATCATTAAGCTTACCAGTCCAAGATTACAACTCCTAACATCTGATAAGTATTCTCCCAGACTTTTCTCCTCTGCTACAACATTTTCAACATTACAAAAGGAAATCATAAAGTTATCCACTATTGTCTTCTAAGTTGTCGATAGGTAATATGGCAGCAAGACATGTTGATTACTTTTTGGTGTGACTTAGCAAAAGAAGTCACGTGTTACAGAGAGCATTAGGGCTTCAACCAAAGCTATAAAATAATTAAGGTGTGAGACCTGCACTCCCTCCAGCCAGCCCAAGCAGAATTAACTAGCAAATGGAGAAATCTCCGACTAATTAGAAAACCAGAGCCAGAACACTGTCACTCAGCCAGGTCACGTGAGACACCTGTCCACAGACAGAGTTCTCAGCAGCCTATGCGTACAGGTGGTTGCACACTTGGGGCTGGGAGGGTGAAAAGAGTTGAGGCCATGGCATTACTAGTGAGAAGAAGAAAAGTGCCAGATGTCCAGAGAAAAACATGTATGAGGTGGGAGATTCAACATATCATTTGCCATTTTTATGTACATCCCTGTCACTCACTGGCCTAGAAGTCCTCAGCACATATGTTATTCCTCCTTTATATCCCTAGTCCCTGGCGCTTAGTAAGGATTTGCTGAATGAATTTAGGGGCTGTCCCAGAAGCAGTTGAGTTGAAAATGATTAGGCAGAAATTAGTCAATGTAGCACATTACAAAAAAAAAAAAAAAATGGAACTATCATCTCTAACAATGACTGTCCCATTTTGATTTAAATGGAAGTAAATCCTGTGTATGTTAAAGGTAAGTGCTGGTAAATAAGCTGGAAAATATTAGGGCTCTAAGTATCCTTAATTCAATTTCTTACACACACACACACACCATTTTCCAACTCCCAGTCAAATATATTTTCACTAACGCACAGTTTCCAAGGTTAATGTGTGTTATGAAGGGAAAAAATGGGTGAAAGATAATTATACAAGATGCCTGATATGGTGTATTAATTGTGAGAGGGCCCCCAATTCCCCCAATGTACCCCCATGCCCTTTGATATTTGACTTTGCAGCTTCTCCCATCAAGAGGTAGACAGAGTCTATTTCCCCACTCCTTGAATCTAGCTTGGCTTTGTGACTTGTTTTGAGTAACAGAACACAGGGGAAGTAAAGGTGCACCAGTTCCAAGATCTCAAAAGACCTTCTGTGCTTCTACTCTCTCAGAACTCTGTCACATCACCAAGCTGGCCTCCTGGATGAGAGGCCACATGGCTGGCCATCCTCGTTACTCCAACAGACAGCCAACCACCAGCCCTGGGACCATCCAGCCCTGAGCCGTGCTGCCCTGAGAACAGAGGCAGGACATTTCACCAAAGAATTTGGAAAAAGCAAATTAAAACCGCAATGAGATATCACTAGATACCTGTCAGGTAGCTAAATTAAAAAAAATAATGACAACACCAAATGCTGGCAAGGATGCAGAGAAAGCACATCACTCATACATTGCTGATGGGAATGTACAAGGGTACTGCCACTGTGGAAAACAGTTCGGCAGTTTCTTATAAAACTGAACATAAAACTACCTACCAATTGCACTCTTGAGGATTTATCCCAGAGAATTAAGAGCCTGGGACATGTTCAAACTAGAAACCTATACATGAACATCCATAGCAACTTTATTCATAGTAGCCCAAAACTGGAAACAACCCAGAACTTCTTTGACAGGATAATGGTTAAAAAGCTGGACTACTCAGCAAAAAAATGGAACAAACTTTTGGTAAACACACCTTAGATGAATCTCCAGGGAATTATATTGCATGAAAAAAAGCCAGGCCCAAAAGCTCACATACTGTATTTACAGAACATTCATGAAATGACAAAATTATAGAATCTGGAAAATAGATTGGTGGTTGCCGGGGCCACTATGAGGAGGGGCAAGAGAGGAGGTGGGTGTGGGCATAAAAAAGAATAGGGCAAAGTGGGGGATCCTCACTGTGGTGGAAATGCTCTATATCTTAACAGTATTAGTCAGTACCCGCGCTGGAACATTGTACTATAGTTTTGCAAGATATTACCATGTGGAGAAACTATGTAAAAAAAATGAGATCTCTATTATTTCTTATAACCACATTTGTATCTATAATTATCTCAAAATAAAAAGCTTAATTTAAAGCTAACTACTTGAGGGGCGCCTGGGTGGCTCAGTCAGTTAAGCATCCAACTCTTGGTTTCAGCTCAGGTCATGATCTCAGGGTCGTGAGATCAAGCCCCATGTCAGTCTCTGTGCTCAGCACAGAGTCAGCTTCAGATTCTCTCTCCCTCCCCCTCTGACCCTCTCCCCTTCCCTCTCAGCTCTCTCTCTCTCTGTCTCTCTCAAATAAATAAATAAAATCTTTAAAGCTAACTACTTGAATGGCTTTGGGCAAGTTACTGAACTAACTTGTAAGCCCTGGTTTCCTTACCTGTAAAACAGAGATAAAATAGTACCTATGTAATAGAGCTTAAATTAGATTAAAAGAAATGATATTTATAATATTCTTACAGGATGATTAGTATTCAATAAACGTTGTTATTGATAATATTAGTAGCAATAGTAACAAACAGTAACAAAAATAATAAACAGAATCACAAATAAAGATGTCTGTTTGAAGTCCATTCAGATTTTGGGGGCATGAAAGCAAGGCAATAGTATCAATTCATGTTGTCAGGGTGCTAACTAGAAAACAGACTTAGAGCAAGGAAAAGGAGGCTGTACTTGCTCAAGGACCAGGAAACAGAGAAAGGTGGCTCTATTTTAGGAAAAGCTATAGAATGGAAGAAAACATGTGTCAGAAAATTAAATAAATGAAAACCTGGGCTGGAAATTGATTAGTCTCTATAATATGCCTAAAGATATATAATTAAACATATACCCCAAGAGTCACAGAATCTTGGAGTTAAGTTAAACTTATCCCCCATTTAACTTCTAAATCTCTCCAGCTATTCTGAAATAGTCCCTAAAATGCCCAATAAGGAAAACGTCTCACTTAAAAAAAAGTGATGGAGATGACGGAGAAGCCACTACCTATCACAGTAATTCTAAAACTCTAAATCAGAAGTGGACATTCCTAGCTGCACATGAGAGTCATCTAATAAGCATTGAAAGTAAGAATTAAAGGTTTCCACAGATACAGCATTTTATAGCACCTTGGAATGATAAAGAGGAATGGCTCTTCTGTATGTGGATATAAGCAACCCTTTAAGATAACTACTTCTTTGATGGTGTCTGAATCCAGCTAGGGTACAGGATAATCAAGCTGCACTATATTTAGGTACATCCATCCATCCATTCAACAGACAATCACTGACCATCTTCTATGTGATGGGTACCATGTTAGATGCCGGAACTACAACTATGAACAAGAGTGACATGGTCTCTGCCTTCATGAAACTTATATTCTATCAGGAGAGTAATATAATTGCTTAATCATTCATAAAATGTACAATGATGGGGATTACAGAGGGACTTTGGGAATACCTCACTGGATGCAGAAGCATCCACTCATCTGAAAGGCTTTCAACAGTGTTTAAGACTCTCCTTCATACAAAGATATACTGTGAAAACATAGTGCAATTATTTACGTGTTCGTTCATTTATTCATTTTTGCCATTTAGATAATGAAAATAAACACCTGATTTATCTGTCATCATCAAAGAATATTCTGATCTGTTTAGGTGTACTTTCTAGACAGTGGAAAACCATCACCCTGGGCTAAAATTTTATTTAAAACTTCTAAAAACTATATCCTAAAATGAGCCACCATGCATGGCTCTGCATCACTAAAACAGACAAATGATTGTAATTTACTTTCAATGGCCCCTGGTGACATTATGAATGTCAGTACCAGGTACTCACTTTGAACTCTCCTGGGTGGAGAGGACTGGAAGTCTCGCTGCATACTACAGCGGGCTATCTGTGAATGTCCCCCCTGCCCTGCCCCTGGTACATCAGCATGTTTGCCTCCCACTACACATCCCCAGTGCAGGGAGGCTTTGTTTCCTTTAGGGCCTGGTAACTCTTCTGGCTCTATCCATACTGCCTGCCTCTACCATCATTCCTTCCCTCTAACCTGCTCCCTTTGCTAAACTGGTCTCCTTCTTTTTATAAGCTAAATCAAAAATGGAAATTTCCAAGGGAACCCAAACAATGGGTACCATATATAAATTTAAAGTAAAAAGATCCTTTGCCCAAAACAGAGTTAAATGCATCAGATCTGTAGAAAAATTTTTCAGGGGGTCCACGGGATACTGTGCTTTCTTTTTTTTTTTTTTTTTCAGGATCCTGAAATTTTCTAGAGCATTACTGTAAAAAAAAAAAACAAGAAACAAAACACTCTCTGCCTGGCAGAGAGTGTTATGTCAATTATGATTATATAACATTTTCCCTACAAACAGTTCAAATATTTGTACAGTTACCTCATTTATTTTCCCCAAATTCCTGAGATAGAGAAAAAGGCCAGCGTAATTATTAATACTTGGAGAGAGAAGCTTGACTACCAAGATTTGAAGTGAGTTGCCCAAAGTCATAGAAAGAGGCCTGAGGGTCTGTCTTCCTGCCTCCTCGCCTTCATTTTCTTTCAAGGAAAGAATATTTCCAGAGCAGAAATGCCCACAGGTACCTAACTTTCCTCTGAGATAGAGAAATTGAGGTTTAAAAACAAAACAAAACAAAAACAAGTTCCTCAGAACTAAGATCATTAAAAAATATTTTAATAAATGCTTTCAGTCTGAAGGAAACCACATTTCATAGGAAAACTAATGGAAAATACTTAAAACATAGGAAAGTACTCTCATCTTTCTATACCACCACATGAACTTGTCACCTTTCCAAACACCTTGAAATTACTTCAGATAAATGCAGTAACTCTCAGAGCACATTTCACATCGTTAAAAAATAAACAAAAATATTCTATATATATATAGATATATATAAATATATATAAAATATATATAAATATATAAAATATATAAAACTACACACTTTCACAGAAATGACTGCATTAGCGTGTTACAAATATCAACTCCCTGCCCACCATCTTCAGATGTCTCCTCACTTGAAGGCATTAGACTGGGCGGTTTTCAGATGAATTTCACTCTATTAGGACCTGCCTCTTCTTGTTTTTCAACTAGAGGGACCCTGGCCTCTTCCTCCTCATTTATGTCTGCTGAAGCACCCAGGGTTCCTGCTATATAACATTTTTAAGCCTTCACAATGTTCTCACAGCTTTAAGCCAAGTCCATGTCACTTTCCAGCCTCAATTAGTAAAATACTACAAACTTTTACAAAAGAGAAATTGGAAACTTTGTTCCATGTGGTCAGCGGAACAGGAAGAGAAACAAATAAAATTAAAAGCAGTGTCCCTTCCCTTCTCTAAATCATGCTGTCTCCTCCTGCAAACCTAATTAACACACATCTCCCTTTACTTTTTGTACACCTAACGTCAAATAAAGCTGGACTTACTGGTGCAAGTAGAAGAGTCATGTTTAACGTGCCTGGGTGTATCTGGGATGGATATAACTGCTGAAATCTATCTTGAGGGATAGCTCAGTGTAGGCAAAAGTATGAAGAATTCATCAGGCAACATCTCCGTTAGGTGAGAAACTCATAAAGGGTGTCTGGGGACAACTTAAGCTTTGTTACCACTTCAGTCTCTCCTTCTTACAGTGTGCTCCCTGTTCTGAGCTCTGGGAAAGATGAAAGCTACACATGTACCCATCTGCATTTCTTCCATACATACCTCCCGTCCCATACGCCCTGGATTCCCCATCCTGTCGACAGCCTACCGTTGAGAAGAATGAAGAGAAGGTGGCCAGGTAGCTATTACTCACTCTACAGGTCATCCATGTATCAGGGTTCTGTGATAATTGGGGGTAGCTAAGTTGGCTTTAACTATCAGAATCTCCATTTTCTTCCTTATCAACTTCCTCACCTGTTTCATGAGCCATGGGATAAAATCTCAATTTAACTCTCTAGGACTGTTCCTATGTCTTCGAAGCAGTAGTAGCTCTAGTAAATACTGAATTAGACAAAACAATATAAAAAGAAAAGTGGAGGGCTCCCTGGGTGGCTCAGTTGGTTAAGCACCGGACTCTTGATTTGGGCTCAGGTCATGATCTCAGGGTCGTGAGATCGAGCCCCCGTGAGGCTCTGTGCTCAGCACGGAGTCCGCTTGAGATTCTCTTCCTCTCCCTCTGCCCCTCCCCCCACTTGTGCTTGCTCTAAATAAGTAAACAATTTTTTTTTTTAAAGTGGAAGCACAACCTGGATCTCTTACCTCCAACAGGAGTAAGCCAGTGGTGTCCATTTTCACGAGATGAAAATTAATAATCTGGGGCAAGCACTAATTTGTAATCCAACAGTCCAAAAAAGGCACTGTAGGTAGCTGACTATGGATTTAGGCAAGATATTTACTCTCTTACTATTTATAATTCAAAACAATACTTACACTATACTTAAAGTCAGAAAATATTTTTAGGAAAAGAGTGTTGCATAATATGAAGGCTGTGAAGTAGTACATGAAATATTTATTCAATATTTATATTTTTGTTAATGTAATGAAGGTGTCAAAGTGATGATTCAGTCAATTCTCAATTATCTCTACTAATGGAGTTGATCAATACAATAGTTTAAAATGGCAGACCATGTAGTTTAACCATGGCTAATAAATTCACTCTTTATTATTAATATATAGGTGCACTGAACAGCTTTTAAATTTAACAGTTCATCATTTCAGAGTAGTTGAGAATCTTAAAGGGTCATTTTATCCAACCCTCCTTATTTTGCACCCAAGTGAAGTTAGGCTTAAAATGTTTAAGGGACTTAAACATTTGTTAAATGGAAAAGCTGGGCCTTAATCTAACTATTCCAACTGACATCATGAAGAGCCAAGAGGACCATATTCAAAAGAAGTCTGAAAACCAACTAGCTGCCTTAGTGTCTTCCCTCCCTAACCCCATCCTTTGTTCAACCCTCAGGACTTCCTTCCCAAAATACCAGCAGCAAAATGCCTACTGAGAACCTCCTATGTATAGTCTCAGATTTATTTGATACTCCAAATTTAAACAGGACCTAACATCCTTTTATTCTTCCATGGTTGTTGAGTGTTACCTTCCATGAGGAAGTAATTTGCGGTATGACTTAAAGAAAACTTTATTGAAAATTGCTAGCCTACAAATAAGCAAAATGCTTTATAAGTCAATAATGTAAAGAGTGATAATAACTTAAAAATAGAACGAAAACACAATCTAGAAGTAGAGAGTTACATATATTATCACAGTATATAAGACTCGGAGAATTTGTGTCCTAAACATATGAGAATGTATCCTGTTCTTGAAGAATTTCAAAGATTCCACAGCTTTTCACAACATTCTCTAGCAGCACATTTTAATGTTTACCTCTGTCACCACTGTCATAAAACACCCATTTAAAACCTGCCTACTGCTGCTTAATAGGCATAGTGTTTATTTTAATTTTGCCAAAATGAGATCAGTGAAGATAGAAACATGTGCCTCTCAGGTATCACACAGTATAGAAGAAAAAATTCCCAAAACCCACCTCTCCTTAATCCCAACCCACACCATGAACTATCTATGAAAACATTTTTAAACATAAAAAAATTAAAGTGATTGAGCAAGTTAGACAAACCCTTAGATGTTTGTGAAAAAGAACAGAAGACCTTGTATTCCTCATAAACCCGGCTGAGAAAGGAGCTCCCTTATAACACTACAACCAGGAACCAGGATAATTACAATAGAAGTACTTTATTTGAAATCATGAAAAGAGTTACACTTGATCTTCTTGTTAGCAGGGGCTGTGCAGACAGCAACATTTACTGTGAAATGTAAGGGCAGATAACAGCTGATTTGAAAGGGGATTGTGTAAATCTAGTTAAAGAGCAACTTTAGAAGATTATTTTCAATTACTGAGATAACATCATGGCTCTCAGGAAAAAAAAAATGGAAAGGTTTGTTCTTTACACCACATACAGTGTACAAAATCTAACAAAACTGCCTGCTTGCAAGCAATAACATCAGCCAGCTACTAATATGCCTTACCTCCACTTTACCCGCCTTCTTCAAGTCATTTTCAATTATTTCTAGCACTTACTCAGCTTTTGTGAACAAAAAGTCATTTTCAACCAGAGAAACAACTTCAAAAAACCAAACCCTTCCAAATAATTACTAAAGCCTCTAGATTTCCAAGTGCCAAATACACATAACTTGGGAGACCTCCAAACTAGGGCTGGGGTCATGCAGCAAAAATGCACCTGTCTGTGGTTGATAAAATGGCATTTGCTTTTCCTGTCAGAACATTTAACTGAGACCATCTGGGCCTCAGTCCCCAGTCACTTCACCTTAATACATAGGAGGACACACGTATTCATACACTGACCAAAAGATAAGCTACACCTCTCAAGCCACATGAGATAACCTTGTCACATGAAACCCCTAGCTGTCATATTCTTCCAACATGGCTTGCGTAGAGGGTGTCAGTGATGTATTTAGGAAAAAAAAAAAAAAAAAGAAAAGAAAACCTAAATAAGCAACAAAGAACCTAATGTAAAGGAGAAACATCATACTAGGAAGCAGAAAACCCTGTCCCTCCCTGGCTCTGTCATTTACAAGTTATGTGACCTTTCCAAAGCCTCGTCTCCTCTGCTTATTCTCAATGCTCCAGCCATTTCATACCACTCTCCTTGGGCACACCGTGCTCTTCTGTGCCTCTGTGCCTCAGCTTTGGATGACCTTCCCTACCTGGAGAACCCCTCTGAAGCCTAGTTTAATTCTCATTTCTACAAATGGTACTCTCAGTTCCCTCATCTGAATGAAACGCACCTTGCTGTGGGAACTTTGAACACTATCTGCAACAAAATGCTGACCACACAGCCTTATCTGTGCCTATCTATCTATTTCCTCTACATTGTCTCTGCTCCTCAAGGGCAGGGAGCATCTCATCTTTGTACATTCAGAACTGTCAAACATTGAGAAGCACTCAGTACAAGTTTGTGAAATAAAGGATCAATGAAGGGATGAATAAAAAAATGCATCAAATTTCATCACCTTTATTTTTTTTTTAAGATTTTATCTATTCATTTGAGACACAGAGATACAGAGAGAGAGAGAGCATGAACAGGGGGAGAGGCAGAGGGAGAGGGAGCGGCAGGCTTCCTCCTGAGCCAGGAGCCCGATGCAGGGCTCGATCCCAGGACCCTGGGATCATGACCTGAGCTGAAGGCAGACGCTTAACCATCTGAGCCACCCAGGCGCCCCCTCATCACCTTTAAAACAGGGATAATAGGGATGCCTGGGTGACTCAGTCAGTTAAACGTCTGCCTTCGGCTCAGGTCATGATCCCACGGTCCTGGGCTCCCTGCTCAGCGGGGAACCTGCTTCCCTCTCTCCCTCTGCCTCTCCCCCCGCTTGTGCGCTCACTCTCTCTCTCTCTCAAATAAATAAATAAAATCTTTTTTAAAAATAAATAAATAAATAAAACAGGGATAATAATGGTTACCCAGTTCATTCAGAAGTCATGATAATCAAAAGATGAGCTGGTGCTTTCACTGTTAGGCGCTCTATAAATGTAGTGACCATAATAAAGATGGTAATATTAAAAAACCACAATGTACAAATATAGTATAAGGGTTTCACATACAGTAAAAAAATCATCTATATATACCATATACCTAGGCTCAACTCAACTTTGATTTTTTTTTCAGAAAGGTAAATTAAAAATTCAGCAAAAAGGACACTTCACTTCCAAAAACTCTTCTTATGAACTAAAACCAAATATCAAAAATCAGAGAATCACTTTACATATGGTTCTCCTATTAATTATGCACATTTTTCCTCATGGATGTGTGAGTAGACACAGATTCCGCTCTGTGATATAAACTGAACACTGCATATTCCACTCCCATGCTGCCATCTCAAAACATTTTAAAGGCAAAACTGCATTTCTCTGGAAGAACAAGTCCATGATGCACTAAAGGGTTGAGGCATCTCTTTAAAGAGAAAAAGATAACTGAGGGATTTTGAAAGTGAGCAAAAGCAGGATTATGATCTCATTTCAGCTGTAGGTAACTAAGGATGGTATGTTAAACATTTCTCTTCAAACACCTCTGTTCTTTCTAACCAAAGTACTCTCTCATCAGAGAGAAAGAATCCTCACATTTAATCAAGACCACTGCTGTAACAATAGTAAGTTCTAAAGCAGTTTCATGAGTTTGAGGAAGCACAGCATCCATCCTAGCCATGCATTTACTCCAAAATACCATGTCTGCTCAGGCCCTAGGACAATGAGGCATTATCACTGGAATAGCTCAATTGTAGAAATACCAGCTTTGGTACACTGAAATCTAAAAACTATTTAATTTATATGTCATGATTATTTTAAGCTGACAAATAACTGTAAAATTATGTTCAAGTCCCACTGTTCCCATTATGTAGAAGACCTAAACAGATCTAGTTCCTAAACGTGTACACACAGACAAGGTCAAGCTCTGGCCAGTCCAAATCCTGCAAGAGAGTTAAACTAATCTCATCATCAGACAGAGGATGGGAACTGAGAGTTCTCACTAAAAGGATGAAAAGGCTGTCCCAGCTGCAAGTTATCATAAGCTAGTTGGCCCATCATCTGCCCGGCTACAGCTGTATCCAACTCAGTTCACCCAAAGAGATTCACACTCTCATGGTGCCAAAATGAGTGTCTCTCTTTTAAAAAAGAAAAAAAAAAATGCCCAATTGAAAATAACTCTCTAATCTGCATCCTTTCAATAGAACTGAAGTGCACTTCACCAACACAGAGCACGGGCATCTTGAATTAGCAGAGAACTATTTTTAACACATGAAGGATAAGATATGAAATTAGTTTCACGGGGAATGAGAACCTTGGAGATTATTTACTTTGCCTTAATTACTTTGACTCACCATTAATTTAGCTTTCCTAGGGTACTAAATATTTCATGCTAAGATTTTGAGACTAAAGAAACTTGAGCACAAATTTGGAGCTTTGGAAGTCTGCAGCAGCATCTTCAACACTGAGGCACGGATGCCCCCATTGGGCATCGAAGTCTACTCATGTCACACTGCTCAATGACATTTTCAGTTGCTGTTTCTGTATTGTCTTAACCCTGGGACTGGAAGCTCTGCCCTGGCTATACAGGGAGCCAAACTTTATTCAGCTTCTGTTTAACTCCTCAGCCAATAACATCACTAGTGCTCACAGCTACTGTCGAGACTGCCAAATAGGGCAAGTAGCAATTGCATCGAGCCAAGGAGAGAAAAAGTTTAGACTGCACATTTAAAGTTTTTAATGATCAGTGCAATTGGGCAACGGAGTCAATTCCCAGTAAAGGTGACTAAGGAGACACGAGAGCAAATATTCTGTAATGGGTTCATTACAGACAGCATCAGTGGGGAAGAACGCACTCGGTTCCCACTAAAGCACCTACAGTGAGCAGGGTCTGCCACGGACAGCTGGGCATTTGCCAAGGCCCTGTACTCTCCCCCATGGCTCTTCATCAGTGGTCCACTGGCAGACACCACAAACAACGGGGCAGCACATAGCAGCCAGCAGGAGCCCAAGGACAGCAATGCACTTGTTGCCAGAAGCAATCCAAGACTCACTAGGACCACTCAATCTGTCAGTGCCCTCCAGCTCCACCTAGCATTCAGCCATTTAAAGAGGGGGAGGGTGGTGAGAGGCTGAGAGAGCTGGAGCTCTCCTTTTGGCCCCTGCCCACAAAGAACTCTTCCTTATTCTAACTGGCAGAAGAGCCGACCCTGTGTTACATGATTCCATTCCTGTGAGTTGAAGCCATCACTTTTCTCCACTAAACATGCTACACCCTAACACTTTCTTTTTTAATAGAAATGTATTTTTGCTCTTTAGTTATAAGTTGCCCTTTTTTCTTCTTCTTCTTCTTGATCAGGATATTGTTTGACTTCATTGAGCCCTATCCATCTAGTATTCTCAACCCAAATAAACAGCAGCCAAGTTCACACATCTCCAAAACTCTACCACTTCCCTACTTTGTAATAAAAGTGCCAACCTGTATGTTCACATTGGCATGTGTGGCATGGAAATAGGCTTCCATGATACACATTTCTAATTTAACAATAATTTCTACTTCTTGAGCATATTCGTAGCTTTAGAACATGCTCCTCCTGTATACCATACACTTTATCTTATCTATTTTTACCATTTGGCCCCTTTCTTCATGTCCCAAGCTCATGGGAGTCCCTACTTGCAGCATCCACAGGTTAGCCTGCTCCCTTTGTCACTATTAGTCCAACTTCCTTATTTTCTAGGTCATACACCTCATTTGGGCCATTTGAACTTTGGGCTCACTTTTATCATTTACAATTTTAAGGTGAATCTCTTCAATGCCATCTTAATATTAACACTAGACACTATATTCCTTCTTTTGTATCAGTTAAAATAAAACAAAGCAAGTTGTTATTAATAATTTCTATATGGGAGAGAAGGAGCATCGTAAAGCAAACTGTGGTGAGAAAACGGGTTCAGAATTCTTGCTGCTTCTACATACTAGCTATGCAGTGGACCAGTTAATCTTTCTGAGTTTCGGTTTCCTTTTACTATTGACATAAAAAAGGTCATTATGAGGATTAAACAGGATGGTATCTAAAACTGTGCCGAAAATACTCAAAACACGTTCTCTATAACCCTGAGATTTTCTGCTATGTTTCCATTCAAATGCTCTTCTCATTCACATTAATAAAGGCCATCCTGGCAAAGAGCATCTCTCTGCCATCGGTTCCCTGAAAGTGTACAATCCATAAGCTTTCCCATTCACTTCCTCAAAAGGATGGCCAAGGTCCTGCCATCCCAGAGATCACTGATTTCTAAGTTAGCTTTTTCTACCAAATTCAACCGTAAGAATTTCAGAAGTGCTATAGTTGAAAGTGCAGACTAAACACATGAGTGGCTACCATCTCCCAGCACTTCCAATTATGTTTGGCTGGTCTTTATAACATGCACGGAAATGAGGACGTAGACAATACCGAGTAACTCCAGAGCACATGCCAACGGGAACATACAGGTTGGCACTCAGGGGCACCCAGTCTATTCCGGAGCCATCACTCACCAAACAGTAGGCCTGCAGCTGGTAGAATACATTCCTCTCTATCCTTCTTTCTTTTGCCTTCCTGGTGAAACATTTTCCACACAGAAGCTTTGATTAACCCCAAAATATGTCATGTCAAATTTTCCTTGCTCAGAGAAATTGTGACACCTGAAATTCTGCTTCAATTCTGAAGTCTCTACTTAAAGATTCAGAAGCAAAAAGAAAAGAAAAGAAAAGAAAAGAAAAGAAAAAAACCTCACAAAAGGCAGTTGAGGGATTTCAAAATATAATTGGCAAGAGTGTGGTTTTACAGTTTAGATGGCTTATGGCAATTAAAATGTAAAATGGGCATATCTTTGATCCAGCAATGCCTCTAATAAGAATTTATCCAAATGAGATGACTGCACAAGAATAAAATGTTATATATGCAAGCATGCTTAGAGCAGCAATAATTTATAGACTGAAAAGCTGGAAACTTAAATGACTATCAGGAAACCCAAAGTAAAACTCCAAGAGAAGCCATTAGCTACCTCCTCTATAAGCTGTTTCCTCCTTATTTTCTAGCAGAGCTCTGAGTTTCCTATTCATGAACTTTGGATGGGACTGGCATAAACTTCTACTCAAATCAGAAGCAATCAGAATAATGCCATTCCCTTGGTCACATTACCCAAGATGGTCCAAGTAGAAGGAGCCTAGGATTTTAGTTCAATGATTGACAGAGGGTCTCTATTTCTGGATAATGGGCCCCTAGAGCTGCAGCTATTTTGCTACCATGAGGAGCATGAAAAAGAAAATTATAAAGAAAAAATTCCTAAATCCTGATTAAATCATGTCTGAAGCCCCTACCCACTGGATTTTTCAATATATTCTTATTATTTAGTTATAATTCTTATTATTAGTTCATCCTGGGATTTGTATTAATTGCACGAAAAGCATCCAATAAAAACATTCAGTCATTAAAAAGATAATATATATTTATTGAAATGGACAGTTGCCCACCACATGCTATTAGAAAAACAAGCAGGTTGCAGAATACCACATACAGCAAAATCCCATTATTGAGAACTTCATCTGTACATGGTGTGTGTGAGTAGACATAGACACACACATATATAACGAGAAAGAGAGAAAGAGGGCTATACTTGGAAGAATTTTATGAAAATGTCAATAAGGGCTAACTCTAGTATTTCTGAGGAATTTTACTCTCCTTTTTATATTCTTCTATAGTGTGTGCTCTTGTACAACGACATGCATTTTTGTGGAACAGAAAAATTAAGCTTCAAAAAAACCGCTGGCTATTTACTGATTCTGTTTGTCTTCAGTGTAAAATAAATGGACAGCTTTGCCTCAGATCCCTCTCCAAACTTAAGTGGTCTAGGGAAAAAGATCAAAGCCAGTCAGGCACTCAAAATATTATTTCATTAAAAAATTCTATGATGAAGCAATGAAACCACTTTAAGGTCTGAATTGTACATGCTGAAAAAGAAACACAGCCAGAGGTGCCAGAGTGTCTTTCTAAAAGACTGGAAATAACATTAATCAAAAAGAAACATCTTATAGAAGCTAAGAACTTCATATTCAAAGAGAGAAGGTGCCAGGAGAACACCATGCACGGCTGCCTGCAGGAAGGGCTGGTGCCAAGGAGGCCAGTTAAAAGCTACACAGGGGTGGCTGGTTTGGGGTGCTGTTATGCCGGGTAGACTAGAGGGCTTAGCTCTTGACTGCTGCTGGATATTCACACCCGTTTCTCATGGAGACAAGTCCCCAAGGACCTAACACAGCTCCTTAGCAGGAGCCTTCTTTCAGTTACTTTCAGATCTCTAAAGGTCATAGTTTCAAAAACAACAGAAAACTAGATTCTCTGTGACCTCTTTCAGTTCTAAAATTGTAATTTAACCAAACATATTACAGAAATGGTGGCAGGGGAGGGAATTACTTGGATCAGATAGAAACACCTGATGTTGCAGACTCCGGCTAGAAGTAACCCAGTAACTACCTCGAAGATGTAGTACGGGGTTAGAAAAACCTACCAGAGGCAAACAGAAACCAGAAGTCAAAAAGAAAAACTGTGATTTGTTGATTGGTGATTTTTACTACAAATCGAAGGATTTTCTGACTTTAAAGTCTCAAAAACCTGGCTTCTAACATCAGTTAATTGAAGTGGACATCTCCCTAATAGGAATCCCCGTAGATACAAGGTACCTGCAAAAATACTAGGACGGTTTGTTTTATAAGTTCATTTGCAGCAGTTATAGGTTTCTTTTACAATAAATGACTATACTGTACCTACATTATATTTCATGATAATGCCATTGTTCGCAGTAGTCACCACTTAATTCTGGGAGAGTCACAATACTCCAAGAAAGAAAAGAAAAAAAACAAACACCACCCCATAAAACTGTCTATATTACATATTTATCTTTAGGATCAAATTAAAGTTCCATCTCCCCAAAAGCACCCATCCCACTCAAAATTATGAGCATACACTAGGTTATCCATTTGGCTCTTCTCTGTTTCATTCGCATTCATCTCTCTTTAATGGACTGTTGGCAGCCTGCAATTTTAAAGGACACCAGAATGAGAAAGAAGACAACAATTGGTGGCTCTCAAACCTCAGTTCCAAGAAGAATCCTTTAGGGCCCCTCTCTAGTCCATTTGCATCAGTACTTTGAGGTGGGCTTCAGTATCTATACTTTTAACAAGCAGCCTACCAGATCTAAATAGGGGATGGACTACTCTTTGGGAAACAGTGATGTAGATAATTACAAGGTGACTAAGTCACTGAAACAGATAATCAAACTTGATTACATAGCTCCATTTGGATCACTGCACTTTTCTCCATATCAATGGTCTCTATTCTTGTCCCTTGTCCAGGAAGCCACCACCACCCTCTGTCTCTAGACTTGACCACTATTTCCAAGTCTGTTGTCTTGCTTCCACTCTTGCCCTCTCCATCCCCTTCTCCAGAAGCTTACCAGAAAGATCTTACATACTACAAGTCACACATCACTCCCCTTAAAACTCTTCAATAATAACTGCTTAATGGTGATGAGGTTTCCATTTGGGGTGATGAAAATGTTTTAGAACAGATACCAATGGTGGTTGTACATCATCATGAATGTACTAAACAGCACTGAATTATTCACTTTAAAATGGTTCATGTTATATGAGTTTCATCTCAATCTGAAAAAAGAAAAACCAAAACCAAAACTAAAAAAAAAAAGCCAAAAACCTTTCAATAGCTACCTACTGCACGAAGGATAAAATCCAAAGTGCTCAGCATGGCCTAGTAGGTCTGGCATAATCAAGCCCTAAGCCACAACTCAGCAGCCTCATTCCCAGCTACGGTCCACCCTCACTCTCTGCACTTCACCCACACCAGCTATCTTTCAATGGCTCCAAAACCCAAGCCCTACCTCATGTGTGGGATTCACAAATGGGACTCTCCATCTAGACAGCCCCAATCATTCTTCATATCTTCTATCTTTTTTTTAAGATTTTATTTATTCATCTGAGAGAGAGAGAATGAGAGAGAGAGAGCACGAGAGGGAACAGGGTCAGAGGGAGAAGCAGACTCCCTGCTGAGCAGGGACTCGATCCTGGGACTCCAGGATCATGACCTGAGCCAAAGGCAGTTGCTTAACCAACTGAGCCACCCAGGCGCCCAATCATTCTTCGTATCTTAAAAATTATTTTCCCTATAAGCCTTCTCTGATTATTTCAACCTTTCTACACCCTTTTAGAGAAACCAGTTCTTTTCCAAGTTTTTATCAAGAGTTCCAATTATAGAATTATTTTGGGGTTCCTTAATACCCTCTCCAGTAAACCGTGGGCTCCCAGAAGGGCAGGAACAGTGATCATTTTTGTTCACTGCTATATTCCCAGCACCTAGCATGAACTTGGCACAATACCCATTCACTGGGGACAAGGAATATGTAGCACGCTTTCCTCCAAAAACATTAAATCTCTACTACAGAATGAGTATCAAGCTAGGTCACAGTATTATGTGAGGTTTAAAACACATATGTCAACATTATTCTTTTAATGACTAAATGAGAAAAATCACAAACTACTTAGGGCCAACTCAACACAATAAAGCACACCAACCAACGCACAGAAAACAATTTCTCTCACTTCTACAGTGCCTGCTCTGTGCTTCTTGATGGGTTCAGGTCCCTACCGCCCAAGAAAATTCCATTTAAAACCTCTCTCCTGGGCACCTGGGTGGCTCAGTTGGTTAAGCGACTGCCTTCGGCTCAGGTCATGATCCTGGAGTTCTGGGATCGAGTCCCACATCGGGCTCCCTGCTCAGCAGGGAGTCTGCTTCTCCCTCTGACCCTCTTCCCTCTCGTGCTCTCTATCTCTCATTCTCTCTCTCTCAAATAAATAAATCTTTAAAAAAATAAAATAAATAAAAAAATAAATAAAACCTCTCTCCTCATGCCACTGCACATTACTGAGCAATGAGGGAAAAAACAGGGACTCTATCTTTGCAGAAAGATGCAACTGTGGTGAGTAAAAGACCAGGATTCAGAAGGATGTCATGGGAAACCATTAGCTGCTCTCACATAGGCACTACTTCCCAGAGTAAAAAGTGTATGGAGTACTCCCAGGGAAAAGGGACCCTGAACCCAGCCAGTTCTGAGAGATGACCAGAAAAGGGAAATAGATGAGAAACTCACATAAGAGCAGGCGTGATTGGTGTTTTGTTACTAAACAAACTGTTCTTTAGTGATTATAGGTGAGCAAGTGATTTCTTTTTTCCAGTCTTGCACTTGTATTAACCAGAACCCTAATGTGTCCATGAGGCTGAAGTATGTCTCAATTACTTACCTTCAAAGCTTATGTCCATTTAAAATAAGCTTATTTCTTTTCCATTGTCAGCCTGCCCAGAGCCACCTAATCTACAATTCTCCTGCCCAGCACTCACCACTTCTGATCATTATGGAGAGCAGAGGCAAGCCAGGAGCCTTACAGGCAGCTTCCAAAGAGATCTATCTGTTCATAACTGTGTGTGCTAGCCCACTAAACACTCTCCAGCCCGTCCACTGCAAAGACAGGAGAACACCAGGACCTGAACACATCTATAGCCCACAGTACAGGCTCCTTTTCAATATGTAAATTCTTCTTTAGCCAAAACTTTGGATTTTCCCAGGCCCTAGTCCACCGTCCCAGTAGTGGTTTGCATGGCTGTCCATTTAAAGACCATCCCCATGTGTGCTGCAATGCCTAAAGGTACTGTTCGTGGCCCCGTAAGTGAGGGCCACCTACAACTGTGTTGTGTGTGTGACCTTCTGGACATCTCAGTCGGAGAAAGCTCGAAAGCTTTTTCGTTGCTCCAACTCCAGCTCTCTCTCAGTTGGGGACACCCTGGAGAAAGACAAAGCTGGGGGCGCCTGGGTGGCTCAGTCGGTTAAGCGGCTGCCTTCGGCTCGGGTCATGATCCTAGGGTCCTGGGATCGAGCCTGGCATCGGGCTCCCTGCTCGGTGGAGAGCCTCCTTCTCCCTCTCCCTCTGTCTGCTGCTCTGCCTACTTGTGCTCTCTATCTCGGTTAAATACATAAATAAAAATCTTTAAAAAAAATAAAAAATATATATATAAAAAAAAGAAAGAAAAAGCCGCCTAATGCACCCAGCTATGAGACCAATATGGTTGCAACCAGCAAGACTGCCCTCCAACAAGGGGAGGAGCAACCTGAGTGGTCACTGCACTGTCCTAACACCTTCCCCTAAGCATACTAAGTTTCTCTTTCATGCCCCTTCCTTAACGTGGCATCTGGCCCTCACGGTGGCTCCCAGCTTTGCTTCCAATGACAGGGCTTCTAAATGTGCTTTAAACTCGAAGATTCTACTGAGTCCTGTTCCCTTCTCACAAAAACATTGTTATTCCCATTGTTGCCATTGTTTTTGTTACAGAATCACATATGCTTCTATAGGAGATGAGCTGGAGGGGCCAATAATACAGATACACAGCATCCTTGGGCAGGGAAGTGAAATGCCAGCAAAACTAAATCCTAATATAGCAGACATATGCCCCGTAAACCAAAGTACATTCAGGAGTGAGTCACGAGACCAATACGTGAACATGGGCATAAGGGTATTACACATGGAGATGAGGTAAGTACTGCTAGCAGAAGATAATAGGGAAGGCTAGTAAAAGAGGGGCCCCAGGACAGAATTACAAAGACATTAGGGAAGGTTGTCAGAATCCCAAATATATCAGACAAAAGGAAACCAGTGCTGGAAAACCAGAGACTGGGAGCGGCTGAATAATCGGTAAAGGGACTGGGAATCTAGGTGGGAGAGGTGAGATTACAAACGCAGGTGCTTTCTACCCTGACTGGAGCTAGCAAGATTTTTCCAGTGGAAGAAGCCAGAATAACAGAAGAAGAAAACCCCGTCAGATTTATACCATTTCCATACTTTAAGGAACTGCAAAATCTCTAACTAGGAAAACAGAAATCTCTTCAATTATTTTTTTACAAGGGAAATTTAATATAGAGAATTGGTTACTCAGGTGATGGTGGAGCAGAAAGCCTAACAGGATAGGGAGGTAGTTCAAAGATCAGCAAGAGCAGGAAGCTGCGACCTCCCCAAGGCTGAAGAGACGATAGCAGGAGGTTATGTGTCTGGAGTCCATGGGCCAAGGTCGCTTGCAAGCAGCGAGAACCAGAGCCAGTCTGTCAAGCATGAGTGGTACTCTGGCGGGAGGGATTCCGACTACCAGGGGTGCCACATGAAGCTCAGGGAAAGGAAAAAATACCCTGGCTTTGCCCTTCGCCCTTCCCTCTCTCACCAGTGTCTCCCACAGGCTGAACACGGTGAGCCGGCCAACTCAGAAATCTGAGAGAGCAGACTGAGGGGTGAGCCCGCTCCAACACAGGGAGGAGGAGGGGAGGGCCAAGAATGCGAGAAGAAAAGGACAGAAACTCTAGTACAAGGAAGGTGACGTACAATGAGATTTAATAAGCAAGCATTTTTTGCAACAGACATACTTTTAAAAGTTTGCTTATTGCCATATAATGGCGCCAGTAATGAAGCGGTCACCCAGTAACAAAGTGGAAGCTATACCATGGCCTACTGACCTTCCTGCCATGTTGGGTGGCCCTGGATAACACTCTCGAGAGTCCCAGAGTTAGAAGGGGGTTAGGGAATTTATTCTCTAATGCTCTTTCTTCAGTTACAGGTAAGCCAGGACTAGTCCAAACAAGCAAATTTTTTTCAAAATTTTCAAATGAAAAAGACCCTTACTTTTTAAAGTAAAAAATATCATAGGCATTGAATAGAAGAAAACGTGCATGCACATGTGTGTGTGCACACCCAAATGATTACAAGTAAAACTGGGGAAATCTGAACAAGATTGGTGGATTGTATCAACCAATATCCCAGCTGTAATACTGTACTATAGGTCTGCAAGATATTATCACTGGGGGGAAATGGGTAGAGTGTACACAGAATCTCTGTTATTTCTCACAATTCCATATGAATCTAGAATGATCTCCACATAAAAAGTTTAATTTAAAAAAATCATAAATATGTGCATAATATTCTCTATTAATAAGGCTGCGTTCCTTCCATTGTGTTTCACCCATGGTGTCTCCAGCCTCCTTATGCTCACATATCCAGTATTTCCGCTGCCATGACTCTGTTCTGTTAAGCAAGGCCCAGTACGCTCTTTGCTGACCCATTCTACTTCTTATAATTCAGTCTTCTCCTTGTTATTGGTTCAGGGCTACTTTTGCAGAAATATGCTGGTGTCAGGTTGCTCTTGTTTGATTATTCAGCCTTTGCATTTCTGACTACAGAGCCAGAGTGTTAGTGTTTATATATGGGACAATTAGAAGGCTGCCGAATCTTATTTCATATCATCTAACAAGCTTTAACCTGTTCATTTCATGATTAAGCATTTAATTCAAAACAGCTCTCTTGACGGATTTATCCTTTCCTTTTCTCCCACCCTCTGTACCCTTTGATCTCCTTTGGGAGCTGGTGGCCTAAGAACGGGCAGGAGAAACCGCAAAGAAAACCCTGGCATTTTGACAGAGCAAGAGAAAAGAACCAGCCCCACCCCCAGCTTCCACTCATTCACTTAGCTAAAATACAGGCTATCAGAGAAGCAGAGAAAACAATAGACGTAAGTACATGCTAGGTCTTCCAGAAACCAATGGTGGATGAAAATCACCTCTTGCTCAAGAGTATGGGGGAAAATCACTATTCATCACAAAATGGACACGCGTCACATGCATCTCTGCAACTCTCCTTCTCTATATAACTCCACAGATCCTTCCTGTAAAATATAACTTTCTTCCTTTAATGATCCAGCAGTGAATTATTTATATTCTTCAATTTATCTTCCTGTCTTCTTTTATTTATTCCCAGACTTGTGTTACTTAACTCTAGAAAGCCTGACCAAGGTTACAGGCAAGGCACAGGAGTCTCTGTCCTTCAGGGGGACCAAGCCTAATGCACAGAGTAGGGCCATGGTGCACAGCAGAGCAATGAAATCTCATTTTTGGAACGGCAGCCGGAAAAGTGACCACACACTGCCGGCCTCCATGTCGTGACAGCTTTCCATCAAAATCCATTTTGCATCCCCACAGCTACAACCTTCACTTTGGCGGGCATCATTGCCTGCCTGGGCACTGCCACCTCCTAGCTGATCTCCATGCTCCTGACTCTTCCTCCGTCAATCCACTCACCACACATCTGCCCGCATGACCTTCCCAAGATGCAAATCAAAAATGACGATGCCTACATCTTAATCCTTCAGTGGCCCTCTATCATCACCTGAGACCAGGTCTCCCAAATTTGCCTCATTATAAAAAAAAACAGTGGGGGCATTAATAAAAAATAAAAATAAAGCAGATTCTTCCATATCTTATGTTGGGTTCCTCCAGAAACAGACCTTGCAACAGAATTTAAGTGCAAGTTATTTATTTAGAAGAGGATCCTTGGAAGCACTGACAGAGGAAAGAGACAGCCAACAAAGCACAGATACCTAGCACATTGCCATTATGGCAGATTCACCAGGGAATTTGGGGACGTAGTGCAGAACATGTGTCAGCTATTGTACCAGAGGGTCCAAAACGTTAGTGTATTACCTTCCAGCTCCCTCTTGTCATTGGCATAGGTCCACTGAGGCCATTAACTTCACTGCCCTACCAAGCTGCCCTACATGCGGGAGAGAAAGCCTTCAGGCAGGGAACGAGAGCTGCTTGCAGAAGAATTTTGCAGACATATACTGGAGCAGTGACCATTTGGGTAAATTAAGTATGAAAGTGACCATGTCTGCTCCCACAGGCCATGTCCCTGAAGATTCTGATTCAGTGGGTCTGGGGTGGGACCCAGGAATCAGCAGCATAGCAAGTGTTTCATGTGATTGTGCAGAACAAGCAGATTGTAAAACACTGACTAATATCATTACGCTCAAAAGCTTGTTTGGGTTCTGCTAGGTCCTCCATTGTCTGTCTGCTGTTCTGCTTTCCAGACCTACTGACCCTCCTTCACAGTCACCGTTAAACCAAACCAAATTTGTGCATTTCCCTGCAAACAGCATATTCTCTTCCATGAGCAGGAACTGTGCCTTAAAAATCTTTATCATCACCAGGGCCAAATACTGTACCATTCATATAGTAAATGCTCAATAAATAATTTATTGTTAAAGAAATAATCCTAAAAGAAAATAGTATAATATTATTTAAGTGTTCCCTGGACAAAACTACCTTCCCTATGCATCAAAATAGTAGGTGCAATTTTACCAGTGAAATTAAACAAATATATATTGGCTAATGTTTGCAAGACACTCAGGAATCCCTCCAGAAAAGTACTATAACCTTTTATCAGTATACAACTTAACATCTTTTCCGCCCCCACAAGGGGAGTCCTTTAACAGAGATGGGCAAACAGGGGACATGATTTGGTCCTTGACCACTGGATATGGTGCCTGCCTCTCTCCAACTTGGTGTGGCCCCAGGTTGGACATAGAGAGGTGTTTTTAAAACACATGGGAGGACTACCTCTCCACTTTCACAAAAAGGTGAATACAGGAAAGCAATCTGCTGAAGCTTTGTTGATGCAACACTATTAATGAATCCCTACAAAAGAGATAAATAGGTAGTGGTAGAAAGGTGAAGGATGTTTAGGACTAATTGGAAGCATGTCAAACTTTACCTACCTTGTGATTCTGCCAGGGTTGTCCATAGAGACACTATCACTCTCCACCTATTTCCAAAGATGGAGCAGGATAAAGAAGAAAGTCTTGTTTCAATGTCACTGAACTCGGGATTATGACTTCTTTCAATGACCAAAAATTTGGTACCTGGGATCTAGATGGTAACTTTGGGCTCTACCTCTTACTTGCAAGTGTTGCTGTTCTTTTTAAGCTACTAAAGGTGTTCTCTTGCAAATGAGACCAAAGCAAATATCTGGCCACTCGTAGTCACTAAAGACCTCATCCCTGGCTTTTTTTCCCACTGTTTGGGATGTTAACCACAGCCTCTTGGCCACATTCCAGTCTGGATAATTACACTGGGGCTAGCAAACTTCACCTTCCAGCTCCAACTAAATAAAGTATTCCTTTGGACTAGCTGCCATAACCTTTGTTCTGCTGCTGTGGGCTATTAAAGAGCTATTCTGTACTTAGGATGGCTGTATTTGTGAAAAATCAATACCCCTGGTATAACTTCCTGCACTGACAAGAAGTATATTCCACAATATCTCACTGGCTAAGTTATTTTTTTAATATAGTGCTAGAAACAATTAGAAAACTAGAGTAATTTCTTCTCCATCGTCTCAACTTTTACTATTCATACAGATAGAGATTGAAATGTTTGCAACATTATGTAAAGAAGGAGGGCAGGTATATATTCCACAAAACACACAATGAATGTCTACCACATGCGAGGCTCTATTGTAGGTACTGGGTATTGCTGTAAAGGCTGTGGGTTATGTTCTCAGCATAATTTGAGAATTTTCCAAAGGGAATAATTCAATTTAACTCTTCCTTTGTTACTGTATTTCTGAATCTGAATATATCCACTTAATATATCAACATTACCATGCACAGGGCTCCCAATAAAAACACTATTTTCACCCACTCTTAAAAGGGTCTAACCAGACTGGGGCAACCTGGGTGGCTCAGTTGGTTAAGTACCCACCTCTTGATGTTGACCCAGGTCATGATCTCAGTGTAATGAGATTGAGCCTGGTGTTGGACTCTGCACTGGGCATGGAGTCTGCTTGGAATTCTCTCTCTTCTCTCTGCCTCTCCCCCACCCCCCTATCCCTCCTTGCTCTCATTCTTCCCCCCCAGAAAAAAAGTCTTAAACTCAATGTGTATGTAGGTATGTGTGTGGAAGGATATGTGTGTCTAAGAATGAGAAAATATGCTTTCTTGGCTAGCTTGGAGGGTAACAAATACTGCTTAGATATATATTTATTTATTTGCTTGTTTTTTTAGCAATCATCCTACTTGTGTGGGTGAGAGTTTACAGGTTATAATAGCAGAAGCAGACATAAGGAAATTGAAAACGTAAATATCTCTTGTTTAAAGCTTCCCTTTACTATATGAAAAAAACCATAAATCTAGTGTTTAGTGTTCTATTACAAGGATGAAAACAACAGAAGGGGGAAAAAGTAAGTATCGTGTGTTTGTATATTCACATACACATATATTATCTTGTACATGGAGATTGGAGAGAGAAGTTAAATATCAAAATTCCAGTAGGTTAAATTATGGATGAACGACAGAATATTTCACATCATTCCTCACAAAGAGAAATGGTTCAGAAATTAAAAAAAAAAAATAACCTTAAAATTCAGATTAATCCTAGAGGATCCAAAACAGGTACTTGCCCTGGACAGACTATAACCAGACTGTGGAAAATGGTTTTAAAAATCAGTGAAGCTCACTTGAAATCTGCCAAATTATTATTCTGCTTGAAAATCTTCCTAGCTAGAACAAGTTAATAGCAGGCTTCTAAAACTAGGTTAAACATGCTGTAAATCAATTTATTCCCCCCCTACAAATCTGCTAAAGTACATGCTTTTCTGGTGAAAATGGTTCTTCAGTGGTACTTAATACTGTCACTTTATTGTTTCTCCAACCAGTACACTTCAAGTTTTTCTAAGTTGTTACATTAAAGTTAAATGCCTATCTTTGACATAAATAATAAACAATGAAATACATTGTTTAAAATAGCGGAAGGAACCTCAAAATGTATCACACAGGTAATACATAGCCTAAGTTTAGAAGAAATGATTAATAATGCATATGGGATCCAAGTTTGCCACCCAATAATTTATTCATTATCATTTTATTGAGTTAAGAAACAATGGGCACTATTACCATCTCTCACAGATAGATGACTCGTCCTCCACCAACATGCTTCAGGTAGCACCTTTGGCAAGATGGCTTTGATAAAAGACTGAAATGAATACTATGCAGAAACACAGTCTGTCCCATGTACTTTAAAGAGCCCAAATCACTACACCCACGGTATGTCTACCACGTTGCCGTTAGAAGACCGGAATGGGTGATTAATTAGCTGTAATGTTTAAACTCTCGCTGGTATAAAAGCCGACCAACACAATCTTCAATCTTATCCCCATTTAAATTTCCCACAGAAAATAATGGATCATTAAAGATTACACAAAGGTGTAAACAATTACCAAAGCAAGGGACAGGGCTTTCCCAGTTTGGAGAAAGAGGTGGGAGTCACAGGACTTCCATAGATTGGAGGCAGAATACATGATATACAATGCATCTTACACCATAATCTAGCCTAGTGTCAATACTAAATATTTATTCCCAAATAGAACTGTATTTTCTAAGTATATTTATTAGGATAAAAATCTTTTTTTATATAAGTTTTATGTAACTCAAGAACAAGAATAATTCCAGGGAGGAAATGGAAAAAATTTCCAAGTGTGACCCAAGGAAAGACATTCTGGAGATGGCTCAGTCACCAGGGTCAAGACACATCACCTCACTGTGCCTCAGTGTCCCATAAAATGAAAGAGTTAGGCCACAGCGTGAATCTCTAATTCCCTGCTAGCAGTAAAATCCAGCTACCTATTTAGGTATCATAGAGAACTCAAGTTTTTGTAAAATCCTAGGAGCACCTGACGGTAGCAGAAAATGTGTTTACGGTGTTTAATGACTATAAAGGGAAGAATGAGAAGGGTCTAAACAATCCTCTCAATCTTGCATTTTTCAGTTTAGACTAGGCTTAAGAGGGCAACTGAAATTAGATGCTTCATTTCATCCCACAATAACAATATAATTCTTATTATAATAAAAATTTTAAATACTCTTTTTAAAAACATCCCAAAAAAGAAACAGCTTCACCTTACTCAAATGAAACTTAGAGCTGTCTCACGTGGAGGGTTTCGGTGCTTGAGCTACAGTATGGGTGTCAGGATGTGGAAGCAGCTGTCACTGCTTTGTTTTTCATTCACAGTAGGTGGTTGCCAAGCAACAAAATACTATTGTCTGTTTCCATGATCTATTGGCCAATTCTACTGGTGATAATGCTTTCTACAGTTTAAAACAGGGCCACCGTTTGTACAAGCAGAAATGAGAAAAATTTTTAAGAATGACAACATATATATAAATAAATACACCGAATGTACCCCCAAATTATATATATATATACATATATAGCTACGTGTGGATATACATACATATATTTTGCATTTATGCATATGTGTGTGTGTGACTATATACATTCTTTTTCTACCTACCTCAAAACCTATCTAAATTTGAGAGCTCAAAAACTAGACTCTGAATCCCTTGAAGGCAAATCAAGGCATGACCTACGGATATGAAAACATAGTAAGAATTATATTTTCAACAATAGCAGTAATTTCCAGTTTGCCAGATGTATCAAATCTGTCCCTTGAATACAAAGTCCTACAGTCAGAAAGCAATTCTGTCTACTTACATAAAAATAATAATAAATGGAAAGACTTTACTATCTACTTTGGAATTACCTAATATATTTAACATACTGTATGACTATGCGCTACCACTGTGTACAAAGATAATAACTGAAATAGGAAAATTTGGTTGCTGTTTACACCCAAGAATCTTAAAATACATTCATTTTTAAAATAATTGAATTGTTCTCCCTGGAACAGCCTCATGCGATTCCCACTTTGTTTTGATATGGGTCCCTGGGGAATAACAGTCCTGCTATGTTATTCTTGCATATTTCACTACTCGCAAATAAAATAACACCCAGTGTACTCAATATAAAGTTGTCAACATTAACTTGCATCAGTTGCTGTTTGTTTTGCATTGACAAGGCTTCTAAAGATAAAAATTACAATATTCTTAGATGTACAGACACAACATCAAAACAGCCTGAAGGAATTAAAGCTTGAAAATGCTAGAGGCAATCACGTTTTGAAATGAAGAGAAATCAGTATCATTTATGCATACATATATATTTCTGCAAAGGACCTAAATAACGCCAGAACAATCTTTGGATTTTATGCAATGCTCATCCGTCTTCTTTCACAATATTTCAAAAGCACTTTGCCTTAACTATTTAGTGCATCCCTCTAAAAGAACTTTTAAAATTCACTTTTTGAAATTCATTACCACTTGCAAATCTATATATTACAAGAAGCTGGAATAAACAAAATCCATTACATGGATTGACATTATTAAGAGATAAAGTCTCATATCAAAAGGACAGCGCCAGCAAAACAGAAACAGTGTGCTAATAATGAACTAAATATTATCCAAAACTACCCCGTTCTGGGACAGAGCCTTCTTCAGCAGAACCCACCCACCTCCCGGGAGTGCCCATCCGACTTTCTCCTTCACATTTCACCCCACAAATGACCCACTTTTTCTTCCTCAGCTTCCCAAGCTCGCCCACCTGTGTCCTTCCTTCTAACAAGGAACAATTTCCATCCCACTTTCTCCATCTTCTTCAGCTCTCTTAGCCACCCATTACTTTCTCCAAACTACTGGACTCAAACCTGCAGCCCAGTTTGCCACGAACCTCCGCATACGCACTTGTTTCCCTCATTCTCCTAGATATGCTTTAAAAACATCTACCACGGAACAAATGCAATATTAGTAAAAGCAGGGGTACAAGCCAGTTTTTGTGTTGTTTTTTACTTACAACAGTAGAATGTTGAGAGATAGAAAGGGAGAAAAGCAGGAGTGTATTTGGAGGGAGGAGGATGGGTGAGGGACTACACACAGCGGTGTAGACGCGGGGATCCTACAGACCCAGCTTCCCCACCTGTCGACCCCACTTCCCCCATGTGCGCGCCGCGGGATGACAACCACAACACTCCAGAACCACCCCCCTCCGGAAAGGAGGCGGGGTTACGCCTTCAGCCAATCAGAACCCGCGAACTCCGGGTGTCCAACCTATGGGGTGGCCGTGGCCCTGTAGGGAGGAGGACGTGGGGTGGTCGGGGAGGGGCCGCGTCCGTGGGAGGCGCGCACGTGTCGAGTCCAGGGAGGCAGGGAGGCGGAGAGGCGGCAGGCGTCCAGGACCTGAGGCGCGCGCGGGCTCTGCACCCTGGCAGCCACCGAGTCCAGCTGCCCAGTGCCTCCTCTGCCTTGGACTCGGCGGTCCAGGACGTGCTCCCGCCAAGGAAGACACGTCCAAGGTGTCCGAGTTCCCCGTGTAAGGGGACAGTCACAAATAACAGTACCTAGCGCAGAGGAGAAGGCGAGTGAAGTTTCCGGCCCGCACCACAGCGGAGTCCGCCAAGACAGTGAGGACAAGGGACGCAGGGCGGGAGGGTGACAATCGGGAAGGCAGAGGGCAGCGGGAGGGCTGCGCGAGCAGGACGCGGTCCCAGGTGCTGTGCAGGGGGCGGCGGGCCGCTGGGTGCGCTGTCCAAGGTAAAGGGGAGGTGGGAAGCGCGCGGCGGGCGCGGAGCTCGGAGCCAACACCGGCTGGCGGCGGCGGGGAGAGCGGGGAACAGCAGTCTGGGGCGCCGGGCACCCCCTGGCTCGTAAAAGTGACAGTGCTGGAACTGGGATAGAGCGGGGAAGGGCGCGGGGGACTGCGCGGAAGCCCCCAAGCTTCCACGCACCCCTCCCCACCAGCCTCACCTCTAGCTCCATTCCCCTCCCCCTCCCCGGAGCCCACTCCCCTCCCAAGCCTCTGTCCCGGGGCCGTGGCGGGGGCGGGACCGGGGAACCCCGGCTCCAAGCCCGGACACCCCAGAGAGGCTGCGGGCCCCGGAGCTGCTTGCTTACCTGGAGCCGCGGTACAGGGAGCGGGAGCAGCCCGCCGCGCGGAGCCGGGAGCCGGGCGCTGGGCGCGGCGCGGCTCCTCCTAGCCTCGGCGTCCTCCTTCTCCGCTTCTCCCGGACTCGTCCCGAGCACGAAGCTGCAGGACGCGGCTAGGCTGCCGCTGCGGTTCCCTCTGCTGCCTCCGCCGCCGCTGCCGCAGACAGAGGACGCCCCGTGGCGACTGGAAGCCTGTGTGAGTAGCGGCGCCCGAGAGAGTGGGATCTGGTGGAGACTCCGCGGCTCGGGGCGCGCGGGCGTGCGCACGCGCGCCTGCGAGTGTGAATGTGTGTGAGTGTGCGCGCGCGCGCCCACGGGGTGGGGGAGTCGCGAGGGGAGGGGGAGAGAGGGCAAGAGATGCTCGTAGGGACCGAGGCAAAATTCTTTGCCCCCGGAAATCCGTAAAGCCGGAGAAGGAGGATCGAACACGCGTCTCGCCGAGGGGGAGCTGCCCGCGGGGCGGCGGCAGAGGGGGGAAGGGAAGGCAGCACGGCACGCGGGCTCCGGATCCGAGCGGGTCTGAGCCGAGCGGAGCGCGCAGCCACGGATGCAGCAGAGGCGGTGCCCGCAGCCCTCGGTCGCGCTGCCCCCTCTAGGGAGGGGCCGAGCCGCTGGCTCCCGCCACCGCCGCCGCTGTCCCGACTTCTTGGCTGTGCGCGGGGGAACAGAAATCAGGACCCCACGGTTGCCACTGCAACCTTGGAGTCTCTCGGCCCACTAAGGGGCCGAGCAGAGGACCCGGGCGCACGTGGCCGACTACCGGCTGGAGTCCGCGTGTGCAAGCGCTGCGGGAGTGGGAGTGGGCGGTGGGCCCAGCCCACCGACTGCGGCCCACCGGCTTTTCTGTGTAGGGATGCAGGGCGGGGAGCAAGAGTGAGGTCTGTGGCGGGTGAGGACAGCTTGCACGGTCCGGAGGAAGGGAGGGCGTTTCTCACTCCCGGTGGAATGCTGCCTCTTTTTCTCCCCGGAGGCCACTTTTCCTCAAAGTTAATCCACTTCCCAGGTAAAAGTGCCGGTCTTTTCTTTGTTCGGATTCAGCTAACTGTGCAGGCAGCCGAGCACTGCCTCTCTAAAGTCAGGCTCCGCCAGGAAGCGGCCCGTGCGGCCATCGTGGGGCTGCTCTTGGCCTGTTAAACCCCACCCTCCTTCGTTCATCCAAGCCACACTGTTATATACCTTAGAAATAAAAATTTTAAACACATTACACGCCCTTCCTCCTAAAAGACATATCATCCTAGCAGTATTCTTTTCCATGCTTATTTTAAATTATAAGTGCAATTTTATTCACCCAAGAATTTCTTGAAAGATCATAAGGTCTGAGTAATACTTGAAAATACCCTTCTTGGCAGGATTCCTTTGCGCAGGGTTTGTGTTTTGCATACTTTTGCATATCCTCCAGTACTTAGTACAGTACCACGTACATTGTGTGTTTTCTATAAATGTTGAATGAATGACATTGTTTTCTAGCTTCACGTATCCTGAAGGCAAAGACTTGGATGCTGGGAAACTCATTACCATCCCACTAGGCTTACTTGATTTTAAAATTGCACCATTTCCCTGTGTGTGGCTATTTTCCCCTCTGGCAGCCAGAGCCCCAGTGTAAAAAAAAACTACAGGAAATACTGACCCATTGTGCAGCCTTACCAAAGGGTGCAAGAAGAGAGCACTCTGCAGGGAACCCAATGGGATATCCTGGGTGTAAGAAGTCTAAAGCATGCTTTATTTCAGTGCTGGGGGAATCTAACCTCTTAAAATGTGAAAGTCACTGTTCATTAGCAATTTATAATTTCCCTTTTAGAACAGCAGGACAGGAAAAAAGTTTTCAGAGAAATGCATGTTTCTACTAGCTTGCCAGTTACAAGCTTTTCTCTTGTAAAGAGATTTACTTGGTGGACACTGGCCAATATATGCAGGGTCACCCCATACTACTATTTCTGGGGCAGCACCAAGCCCACATCCTTCAACCTTGGTATTTTTACAATCATCGTCGTAGAGTAAAAGTCCTCAATTTTACATCCCATGCTAAATTCCAGTTCCTTTGAACTCAGGCTCTTCTATGAGCTGCTTCTGTCTCCACTCATGATATCACAGCTTTGAAATATGACTGAAATAAGGTGAAAATTAAAATGGGCTTATTTGGGAGCTGCCAGTGTGTTCTCTAGTGGGGGTCCCTTTAAATAACTTCTGTCCCTCAGTTTACAGTCTTCTTAGGAGCCATGTGTTGTGATAAGGAATTCGTATGCTTTTTTATGTTGAACGCAAATATATGATATTTAAAATTTTAACTTGAAAGGAAGCTCTAGAACTTGCAGGGGAACAGAAAAACTCTGACACCCCTAAATAGATTCTTGACAGCCAACCTTTAAAATAGGCATGAGGTAAAATCTTCCAAAATAATTTTAAAGCTTTGTTTTCCTTAGAAAGTTGCCTTTAGGCTTCCCAAGTGCTTGTCTTACTGCGTGGGACAGAAGAATGTTACAAAGTTTTAACTTCTCTGATGACCACCAAAGGGGGCAGTCTTATCTCTCTAAAATTAAATACATTTATAAGAAACCAATATTTAAAAATAAGAATGTAGCCTTATAGCAATCTTAATTTATGTTAGTTTAAAAGATAAACAATAGAAGGGATAACAACGTAAGATGTATAGTGTTTATGACCCACTTAAAGATAAAAGTTTGGAGGAACAGCTAGAATTAAAATGCTATAAATCATAGGTCCTCAAGATACTTAAACACTAAATAATAATAAAATGTGCTACTAAGAGATTCACTGTTACATGTTATTATAAATTGGACTGAGAATCAATAGCATATTCATAAAGGTCCTATTTTTCTTCCTAAAAAGGCCTTGCTCCTTAACATAACTGCTTTTTTCAATTTGCAGCAGTGCAATAAACTAGTCAAACATTAACTTTCTTAAAAACACAGTATTGGGGAAAGGTGGGGTATGCAGAGAAACACTTTAACCTGATTTGACCACAACTCAGTAATCTATTTTGTCATTCTAAATGAAAAACAAATGTTTTCTACCTCTGAACTGGTAAATCTAGGCTTAGGTGAGATGTATCATGAATTCCAAAGTCAACTCCTCATGCTGGGAGCAAATTGCCCCAAATTCTCTGAAGTGAGGAGGCAGGAACCGTTAGCTGAAGTGCTGCTGTTGATTTTAGTGGTTGTGAGCACGCATAAGGAGACAGATAATTTCCCCAATAATTAGGTCCTAGATCACTTAGTCCATTAGAGTTTTATATGATAAGAATCCTTGACCTGCACCTGGACACAAAGTGCCAACTTGGTACACAGAGTATAGCATGGGAACAAGGAGAAGGCTCACGTTATGCTGTTTGCATTCACACTTTTATACATTGCTTTATTCCTGGCATTACTTAGGGCACCTTAATTATGACTAAAGATCAAGCATCTTAGGAAAGTCAAAAATCAGAGAAAGAACCAAAAAAAATCAGAGAAAAAAGCAAAGTAAACAGGTTTTTGTCATCATCAGTGCGGACATTTAGGGTACGGGTGAATATATGAAATACCACTGGTTTTTAATAGTTTATGATAGAGTTATGGATTTCTTGGAAGCTGAAGAAATCTATGTATCCTCTCCTCATGAAAGTGAACATTTGAAGATATAAAAAAAATTTTTTGAATAAAATTTCAGGAGTTAAAGGAATCCCCTCTGAAACTGAGGTTAAGAACCCCTGTCTAATATACATCCTTTGCACATTGACATTTATAGCTACAGAGAGATGAATTGGTAGATTTGCTAATATCCTCACTTCTATTTTTAATCTGATAATTTATTTGATTGTTAACACCAGAAAGATGCATAAGCAAATCAGTAAACCAAACAAGTATTTATTGAATACCTACTTCATAATCAATTCTGTTTCTCATGCTGTGGTTGTTACCAATAAAATATAAAATACAATCTATCTCTGCCTTTAAAGGGCCTACAGTCTAGCTATCATTATTCTTAGGAACAAAAAAGTAAACATAAGCATAATTTTAACACTTGACCACGTACAACAAACCTCAGTTTGAATTACCAATACAACTTACTAGGCCATTTGTTAAATAAACCATTCCATTGAAAATTGATTATTAGTTGCCAATGTCTATATGCATGTTTTCGTATTCATATTCCATAGTACTAATCATGTAGATTATTGCATGATGTATAATGTAAAAAGCTAGTTTATTGCTGTATTCTGAATTTTAGATTAGAGATGTGAAGAAAATTATTGACAAGAAATACAGACTATGTTGGCAATGGCAGCTATGGATTACCTATCACAGGATCCCTGGGCAAAGTGGAATTGATTAGAATATACTAGAGTTCATATTTGCATTCATCAAAGAATTAGTAGGGGCACCCATGTATTTGAGATTTCTAGATCTACAAAGACCCAGCAGTCTATTTTTGGAGAATTTTATACAATATTTCATTATAAATTATAAATAAATATAAAATGAATATTATAGTATTTATCATTTAACATAATATGTTAATGTAATATTTTATTAAGTACTTTCCTTAAAATGTGTTAAATCCCAGGACCCTGGGATCATGATCTGAATTGAAGGCAGGTGCTTAACCCACTAAGCCACCCAGGCACCCTGGTTAATATAACTTTTAAAAAATACAGCTCCTTCACTCAATTCATGACAAAATGATGAAGAACAGAAAAGTAACAATCCAAAGAAACAAGAAGTTTTCAGTGGTTAAGGCAGTGTTACCGTGATCTCCCCTCGCACTCATAGGGTGGCATAGACATAAAGCCAGTCACAAAATTAGAGCCGTGGAAAGCCCAACCATCCATGTATCTAAAACTTTACATAGCCTGCCTCCCCAAGGACCCCAGAGGCTTCATGTGGGGAAACCAAGACTGTCAGTCATATCTTTCTACCTTTCCAGAGGCTTAGTGTCATATAAAAGTAGCACTGGGCACCACGTCAAAAGATCTCAGTTCAATCCTAGTTTGGCCAACAACTTGCTGTGAGACCTGGGGCAGCTCACTTTTGGAGCATCAGGTGGTCCTCCTGTGTAATGTAGACTGTCTGATTCGTTAAGACAATTACATGAAATAATGTGAGGAAGAATCCCTCACATTGTAGGAGCTAAGTGACTCTGTGCAATTTGGGATCTAAATAATTTATATATATATATATGTATATATATATATATATATGGCAGAAAATTGGAACATGTACATTAAATGAATGGGAGGCTCCCACAGAAATTCTGGAAGCTTTTGTTAGATTATAACTTAAATAATGTTGAACTGATTTGATGATTCCTGGGAGTCCCTTCCAAGGATATTTTAGGAAAACCACAGACAACCAAATGTTGGCAGAAACAGACACATGCAGAAAATTGTGGGTTCCGTAATTCTAGAGGTGCTGTAATTCTATAAATTCTGCTATTGCAAAACCCAAGCTTTTGTGTTCATTTGTTTTTAATTAGTCTGTTTTTTCTGTCACACCGATTCTGCCTCCTCACTGTTGCTTTGCCCTGCGAATATAGCTATGCGAACATTTATTTTACAGATTAATACCAACAGTAATTTTTTTAAACAAGAATAATTCACTGTTTTCTCCCCCTTAATTGTAAAAGCAGTGTGTGTGCTCATTGGGGGAAAAATAGGCAATGTAGAAATGTATAAAGAAGAGAAAAATTGCTGTAACATCACCTCTCAGGGACCAACCACCATTACTATTTTGGTATATACCCTTCCAGACATTTTATTTGCATAGATTTATTCTTTTAAAAGTCATTCAAGTCAATGTTCAGCCATTTAAATGCATACTAGCATTTTAGTAAAAACAGTTAAATAGTTTCACAAAAAGGTTCAAATGTGGAGTTTTCTTCCCTTTCCCCTTCTACTCTTTCTTTCCAAGATGGGCCCTCAGCTCAGCACATCCTTTAAACAGGATTTTAACTAGGATTTTAACTAGTCATCTTTGGAAACTTCCCTTCCAATTTCCCCACTTTCACAACTTCTAACAATGAGTACTTCTTAATGACCCTTTAAAAACTTAATCTCACCTTGAGCTGACATGATCTGGAGTCACAAGCACTGCCCCTTGGCCTCTGGCCATTCTGTGGGTGCTTTGCATTACTTAGCCTCCACCCCCAAGATGAGGTCCAGCTCTGACCTTGGATCTGGTACTGCATTCCCTGATGGAGCAAAAAAGATTCTTGGTTTCAATAAGTAACCAGAGTGTTCGTTGGTGTGACCATCTACCGGTTCTACAGAAGGTTGGCGTAGTGGTGAATTATTTGAGTTCATGTTTTATGTCAATTGCTGCGGGCAAAACTTGGGAAGTTGGTTTTATTTTGCTTTTAAGAATCTATAAACAGTCCTTCACAATACAAATGCTGGCTATAATTCCAATAGAATCTCCAACTTTAGCAATTGAGCCTGTTTACTCTTTTACCCAGAAGCTATGGTTATTAATGAAATGTATAACAATGTTTGTTTATAATTTTGTCGGTTTGCTAGTTGTACAGAGAGCTTCAGGTTTCCAAAGTAAAACAACCACAACCCAACCTGTCCGCCTGCAAATCCAAGAGCCCAGGACTTCCAGTGCCACTTCTTAAAATGAGAGCTAAAGAACTAACTGTAGGAAGGAAGGAAAAAAAGAAAACAAGAAAACAAGGTGAGATTAATTACATACAGGAGTTCTCTGAGGAATATAGACCCTACATTGTGAATTATGAAAGTTTTAAGTAAGTAAGTTACAACATCGTATGTCCAACTCATAAAAGAAAATAATGAGATAATAAAATGCAACATATGAGACAAGCTATAATCTTGGAAATTGTATACAGGGAATAACAATATGTATTAAAAAGTTTTCAAGAATTGATAACATGTCTCCAGCATTGATCAAAGGAGAGAGCCATCAAATTTAGCAAATTAGAGAGTTTCAGCAACTAGAAAGGTATACTCTTATTGCACAGGATCACTTATCTCCTTTCCTGTGCTAGATGCCATAAGATGCCAAATTCACACCATTAAATGTGAAAGGTGAGGTGAGGGAAGAAACAGAAAATCTGAGATCGGGAGAATGAGGCCAGTGCTCCAGAACCAAGTCCTTGAGTGTGGAATATGTGAGTGCTCCATGTGATATACGGCTTGGTCGAAGCTCAGAGACGGATGCTGTGCACCTTCAATTTGTTTGACCCATCCTTAAAAATCAGTCTTTAAATTATTATAATAAAAACATATTTGACCAGAATAAGAAAAGTGGAAATAAGTACAAAAATCGTTTTAATTTAATTACTTTCTGCTAAAATATGGTATGCTTCATATCCTTTAACCTAAACTTCACAAATTAGAATCACTAGAGTAGTTTTTATAGTTAGCATAGAAAAGTAAAAATATGTGATTTAAGATCAGATAAAGCTAGATTTAAATCATAGTTTTGTCACTCTGAGTGAAATTAGGTAAGTTTCTTTAACCTCTTTAGGCCTCCATTTCCTCATCAGAAAATAGGGATAAGTTAATACCTGTTAAAATGTTTTGTGAAGATTAATGAGACAATACTCAGCATTTCCTTTCCTAATGTTGACATGCCCCTGGGGGCTACTGAGGGTACATAGAGTTTACTCTCTGTGATGGTTAATTTTATGTGTCAACCTGACTGCACCATAGGGTACCCAGAGATTTGGCTAAACATTATTTCTGTATGTCTATGAGAGTGTTTCTGGATGAGATTGGAATTTCAATCAGTGGACTGAGAAAAGCAGATTGCCCGCCCCAATGTGAGTGGGCATCATCCTATCTGCTGAGGACCCGAAGGGAACATAAAAGCAGAAAGGAGAATTTGCTCTCTCTGTTTGACATTGGTCCTGATTCTCAGGCCTTTGGACCGCAACCAGAACTACACCATCGGCTTTCCTAGGTGTCCAGCCTGCCGACAGCCAATGGTGGGACTTCTCAGCCTCCACAATCATGTGAGCCAATTCCTTCTAATAAATCTCTTTAAATATGAATATTGGTTCTGTTTCTCTGCAGAACCATAGCATACCTTCCTCCACCACTAAATGGACCTTTGCTTTCCCATGTCTGCTTTCTGATATTTCTTCAAGATGTCAGCTGTCTCTTCTTGTTTCTATCAGTTACACTAATCTTAGCTTCTTGTCTGCTCCAAAGAGAATTCCATTGCACAGACTTGGAAATATATGTTTTTCACTACAGTCTTTTTTTACTTCAGACTGTATTCTAAATATATAAAGTATTATTGGGGTTTGGTTTTTCAGATACATTGATATCTGAAAAAGAACAACCCAGCAGAAAAGGCATACATCTGCCCTTCCTCCTTCCTGTTCAACTCTACACCCCTCATATCATACCATATATTCACCCTTGTAAATCAGTTTCTTGTGATTTCAGCTAGTGTGAATCAGTCCCTCAGAGCCAGACCACTACTCAGCTTTTTTGCAACTGCAAAACTGTGGACCAAGCCCCAAACCATGAAGATTTCATTAAGGGTTACATCCTGTGTGACCCAGCCTGAAACATTCAGTGTTTCATATCATAAAAATCATAACATGAGTTTTTGAAAATTAATGAACTCAATTCCGTTTTCTTTTTAATTTTTATTTTATTATGTTATGTTAGTCACCATACAATACATCATTAGTTTTTGATGTAGTGTTCCACACTTCATTGTTTTCGTATAACACCCAGTGCTCCATGCAGTATGTGCCCTCTTTAATACCCATCACCAGACTAACCCATCCACCTCCCCCGCTCCCCTCTAACACCCTCAGTTTATTTCTCAGAGTCCAGAGTCTCTCATGGTTCATCTCTCCCTCCGATCTCCCCCCTTCACTTTTCCCTTCCTTCTCCTAATGTCCTCCATACTATTCCTTATGTTCCACAAATAAGTGAAACCATATGATAATTGACTTTCTCTGCTTGACTTATTTCACTTAGCATGATCTCCTCCAGTCCCATCCATGTTGATGCAAAAGTTGAGTATTCATCCTTTCTGATGGCTGAGTAATATTCCATTGTATATATGGACCACATCTTCTTTTTTTTTTTTTTTAAGATTTTATTTATTTATTCATGAGAGACAGAGGAGGAGAGAGAGAGAGAGAGAAGCAGAGGGAGAAGCAGGCTCCCAAGGAGCAGGGAGCCTGATGCGGGACTCGAACCCAGGACCCTGGGATCATGATCTGAGCCGAAGGCAGACGCTTAACCATTGAGCCACCCAGGCGCCCTGGACCACATCTTCTTTATCCATTCGTCTGTTGAAGGACATCTCGGCTCTTTCCACAGTTTGGCTATTGCAGACATTGCTGCCATGAACACTGGGGTGCTTATGGCCCTTCTTTTCACTACATCTGTGTCTTTGGGGTAAATACCCAGTAGTGCAATTGCTGGGTCATAGGGTAGCTCTATTTTTACCTTTTTGAGAAACCTCCACACTGTTTTCCAAAGTGGCTGTACCAACTTGCATTCCCACCAACAGTGTAAGAGGGTTCCCCTTTCTCCACAACCTCTCCAACATTTGTTGTTTCTTGCCTTGTCAATTTTTGCCATTCTAACTGGTGTAAGGTGGTATCTCAATGTGGTTTTGATTTGAATTTCCCTGATGGCTAATGATGATGAACATTTTTCATGTGTCTGTTTGCCATTTGTATGTCTTTGGAGAAGTGTCTGTTCATGTCTTCTGCCCATTTTTTTGACTTATTTGTTTTTTGGGTGTTGAGTTTGAGAAGTTCTTTATGATCTTAGATACCAGCCCTTTATCTGTAGTGTCATTTGCAAATATCTTCTCCCATTCTGTGGGTTGCCTCTTTGTTTTGTTGACTGTTTCCTTTGCTTTTTCAATTTCTTTCTCATATTTAAGATACTACTCCAAGAGTTAAGCTTTCACATGCAAAGTGTATATATTTATACTTCTTAATCTGTGGTATAGGAGGGATTTAATCAAAGTATAAAGAAGCATTTCTTGACAAAGAAAATGATTCTATCCAAATTGAGTTAAGAAAGACAGTGGGATTGTCCTCTTTATATATGTGCTTGTACACACGTACATACATACGTACGTATAGCTATATATGTACACACACACACACGTATATATCTTTATAAATGGGTCTAAATAAAAGTATTTATGCATAGTACTTTCTAAAGCCAGACACTGATGATCAACTAAGTACTCTTTTAGTCAGATGATTCTCTGATGCTATAGAATAGAAAAATCCAGACTAGGATGTTATTTTGATACATTTTAATAGTTTTATTTCATGACAATTATAGAAGGAAAAATGAAAAGAAATGGAAATTGGCCTTTAGCAGCTGTTTTAGTGAGATAATCTCCATTTAGATTTCTAGAATGGAGACAGTAGTTTGGGAGAGAAGAAACAAGATTTTGTTCTAATTGTGGTAAAAGATCTTGTATTAAAGATCTTGTTCTTATTGTGTGGAGAGAGAGAGAGAGAAAATGATATGCTAGGCTACCTGCTATGGACTGAATGTTTGTGTTCCTGCCCCCCAAAATCCACATGATCCTAACCCCTAAAGTGATGGTATCAGTATTAGGATGTGGGGCTTTGGGGAGGACTCACCTATTAGGTCATGAGGGTAGAGCCCTCATGAATGGGATTAGTGTCCTTACAAGAAGAAATAAGAGAGCTTCTTTTCCACTCTGTAAGAGTGAGAAGGAGATGGTCATCAACAAGCCAGGAAGAGAGCCTTCGTCAACCCTAGGATCTGCAAGCACTCTGATCTTGGACATCCTAACCTTTAGAACTGTGAGAAATAAATGTTAGTTTAAGCTACCCAGTCTATGGTATTCTGTTATAGCAGCCTGAACTAAGATACTACCCCAAGAATTACTGTAGTAGTTGTGTTTTACCTTAACTGCCATGTAGTAATCTGTTCTTGGACTAGAAGACTGTTAGAATTTCCAGGGAATTATTAACGTCTTGCTAACAACCTTGCATAATTATGTGAATGTGTATGTGTTTTACTGGTATAGACTTGTCATTAATATAGTTAACTAGAATCTTGTTTCATCCTTAACATGGAAATGTCAATTATGACTTGGGTTTGGCTTATATTTTTCTAAAGCCATTTTTACTCTCTTTTCAGATTTCATGTTATACATGATTACCTGTAGCTAGATGCAAATAAAATAGATGCTTTAAACTTTTTAGTGAGTCTCACAACAAGGCTCTTTTTTTTGAGCATATTAAACATATGCAAGAAATACGTTCTATACATATGCAGAATCACAATCACAATTAAACCTTCACAGTTTAATCAACATCCCTCAAGAAGGCAGTGTTTGCCCAGAACTACCATTTCACGAAATCCTTCTAATGACTGCATCACTCTGGAAACCAATGCAATTGACTTGTAAATTCTGCAACTGGAATAAGATGAGGGGTATGAGGGACAATGCTTCCAAATTCAATCCATGCTTTGAATTTGCTTTTTAATTTATTTTCCAGGATTTTCTTTTTCTAGCCTGTTGTAATGGTACTTTATTGTAGACTGTTGGCTTATTTATGAGGAATGAAGATGGAAAATAGACCCTAGTGCCAGAAAGCCTGGGTTCAAGCCATGGGTCTCCCACTTACTGTCTTACTTTAAGTAAATGATTTTACCAACTCTTGCTCCGTTTTTTCATCTCTAAATTAGACATAATGGCAATGCTCATCTCACAAAGTTATTAGGAGCAAGATGAAATTTTTCACATAAAAATTTTGTAAAATCTAAGGTATCGTGTAAATGCTGAAATATTTGGGGGTTATTACTACAGTTGTTACTATTTTAAAATATTAATATTTTCAAAGATAGTAACACAGTCAACCATGAACTAATTTATTTGGCATAGTTTCTAGAGCAAAATAAAGAACCCACTTGCAAAGTGAGTCGCTGTTCATCTCACACCCCTGTTTTACCCAACTACGGCTCAGAACTAGTAAGGTGTTCAGTACATCATGCTATTTATTCCCTTCTTTTAAATCAACTTTATTTCTTCTCAGTCCTCCTGTACCTTTCTTCTTGTTTCATGTTGTAGAGATTTTTTTTTCCTTTGCAATAAGCAAATATCCTAAGAACTATGAAAAACGCCCATAGTACCTCCCATCTAAGAATCACGTGGGCCCTTTATAAACACATTAATGATCATCACACAACATTGTCTACCTTGAACGTTTTCATATCTTTTTATCATGCATGTCTGCCTCGTTTAAAATCACAGGGCAGGAACTCTGTCTAATTCTATTTGTAAATCAGGGAGAGAGCATTGTTGTTCAATAAATGCCAAGAAGCAAGAGCATCCATGTGAGGTGAATAGGTGGAAATTATTATTTCTGTGTATAGTGAGGTGAAAATAAAATGGGTCCTTTACAATTTTCAAAGCATTCTCCTATTGATTATCTCGTTTGTCCATCACGCTGACATTGTGAGGAAGCTAGAGAGGGCAGTTTTGCTGTTAGCCTCCTTGTCTGAAGGCAGAACACGAGACTAAGAGGTTAAATGCCTTGTCCAGGGCCCCCTGGCAAGTCCGCAGCACAGCTGGAGGGGAATTGGAACCCGTGCTCTCCTCACCTGATGCTGTAGGGACTTCATAGCTGGAACCATGACGGGTCTGGGAGTATGTCAAGAACATCGAGAAGCTTAACTATTTTCTTCCCCTTGCATTTCAACACTTAACTCTGACCCTGGCTCGCACCAAGTGCTTAATAAAGAGTTTGTTTAATTAATTAATTAATTAATATTATGGATATCCTATCAGCAGGACTCAAGGGTTAATTATTGCATCGTGACATCTTTGCTGTGTAGCCTGCTGCTCAACCCACAAAAACCATTCTGTATGGCTAATTTTCTGTTGCTGACCCTTGTGATGCCAGTTTTCAGGACTATTTTCCAGTCCTATCAATTCTCCTGCTAAGTTGCTACCTCTGTTCAGTAGCTCAGGCACAGAGCCACTTCTCTAGTAGACCCAACTATAACCTGCAATATGCAATAAATGGAAGGGCCTTAAAAAGTGTAAGTTTAACTTTTCATTTTATGAAGGAAATGTGTGATGTGCTTACTGCGAAAATTTTCTGGACCATCCAGAAATCAGAAAGTGATACCGGGACACACACAACTTATAGTTGAGAGTCTGCTATGAATGCCCTCTGTTCATGCTAATGGCATATGCAAGTTCTAAGACATTTGTGTGCTATATTGAGCTTTGGAAAATTGTTGGGCACACAGGTGTGGATTGTCAATAGGTGAGCTGGGGAAAAGTAGTAATGAAGAGAAGGGTGTGAGAATGGCCAAGTGTTTAGTGGCTGCTTTTCTTAGATGGGGCAGGAGATGTTCCGTAATTCAGTTAGCTAGCCCAGATTTGAGCTGAAGGAATTGCTCACGTAGTAGTTGCTGGAGTGTCCTACAACCCTCAAAGGTACTATCCAATGACAGTGTACGTGTTTGATATGTATACTAGCTTAGAGACCAAGTCATTATCCTCAACATCCTTTCTATGTGTGCTATCACTTTACAGATGTATTTTAGTCATTTAGTAGCATCTTGGCTAATTATCTTTCAAAATGGTTCATCAAGGAAGTCAGTAGTTGAGCTTACTAAGTCTTATTTCTTAGAATCACAATCAATTCAACAGACTACCAACCCTTTCTCACCCACACAGACTCTATTAAACACACGTATTGTTGAATTACAGCTAACGTCATGTCCTCAATTCAGTTTTTCATTTTCCAGAAAAAGCCACGAAACTTCAAGCTGTTTCTCTTAGAAGAAAATCTTATTTAGAATGAATACCTTATGATAATATATTCTAATACCATTTTGAATAATTATAGAATATACAACCCTGGATTCATTAAAACATCCAGTATCAAAATGTGGTAGTTCAATTTTATTAACCCCTTATTAAAGCCATCTGAGACTTTAGGTATGTTCCCAACTTATCCTATCAAGTGAGGGGTCTGAGAGACAGGCAGAGAAAATGACAGGGGAAAGTGGGTCTCAACTCCTTAAGTCCTCTTTATTGTGCTTGACCTTTAATTTCCATATACTTATTAGTCACATATTAGCTAATGTCTCTGAACAGGGCAAAAGAATATATACACACATACGTATTGACATGAGCTAAATTAACAAGCCTAGATATTTAACTATCTTAACCTATCCTATTCGAAGTAAAGCATAGAAAAATACTTTTAGGAATACTCAAGTAGGGGAATTCATTTTTATTAATAGGAATGAACAAATGAAGAAACATAATAACACCTTGCTCTTTGCTGTTCTGTTAATTCTACAGTATATATCACTATATTGAACACACTTTATACAGCGTTGTTTTTGTTAAATATCAAATGTATTAATAGGTGCTTTTAAAAGTGATTCTGGGGGCGCCTGGGTGGCTCAGTCGTTAAGCGGCTGCCTTTGGCTCAGGTCATGATCCCAGGGTCCTGGGATCGAGCCCCACATTGGGCTCCCTGCTCGGCGGGAAGCCTGCTTCTCCCTCTCCCACTCCCCCTGCTTGTGTTCCCTCTCTCGCTGTGTCTCTCTCTGTCAAATAAATAAATACATAAAATCTTTTTTAAAAAAGTGATTCTATTATTTCTTCTTAAAATTGTGTTTAAAAATAATTATTAACTAGTTTTTTGTTGTTGTAAATCTATATTTTTGCATATGAAGTTGTTTAAAGACTCACCTCTGCTCTAATTTTTAATCGAGTATTGAGCATCTCCTACATTTCAGGCATTGTGATGAAATACACCAATCACTTCCTGTAAGGCATATATTATTCTCATTTTTTATAGATGACAAAGCTCTGCTTCAGAAAGGGTAAGTAAGTTTCCAAGGTAAGAAAACTAATAAGGGTTAGTATCTACCTAGGAATCCACAGTATATCCTGTGGGCTCTCAAATTTGAAAACCATCAAGTTTTAATATAGATGTACTTACCAGCACACATACTTATATACAAGCAGAGTAGGATTCTTTCCTTTTTAAAAATAGTCTTGGCATCTGAAACACAATTGCATTGGAAAGACATGAGCATTAGTGGTGAACTTCTGACATTTTGGTATATACCTGCCTTGGCTTAACTTTTGCAAAATCTTAATTAACATTAGGCCAACCCTTAATAAATCATCTTTGCTCATAGTAAAATAAATATGATTTGTGAAAGAGACAGTTTTTTTAAACAGTTGTGTCATCAAGTATAAAAACTACCAGTAGATTTAATAAGCTATTTCTATACTGAGAGAAACCCTTATTATGCACTAAGAATAGACTGCATTTGGGGATACTATAATAGATGGCAGAAACAACAATTGAAATTCTGAATACATTAGAACCACAGCATGTTGCAGACCAATTAAAATTGACAACCAAGTGAAGCAAATACACATGGATAAATATAGAAAATTCAAGTTGTTGTGAGGGTGGTTCCCCTCCCCTATGCCTTTTCTCTTTTCTAGGTGTTATTTTTCTTTCTTCTGAATATTCCAGTTCATTTTGTTAATCTTTTTCTGCTTGGCTTCTGAATTTTAATCAAATTAAATGCTTACAGATATAAAATTTTAATTCATAGAGTACCTTGGCACTTTGATGTATTTGGTGCCCTGATGTTGGGAAACTATCACTAACTAGAAATACTAGCTTTTGTAGATAATATATAATTTTCATAATCTTAAACCAAGATGGGAAAAATAGATACTGTGCTAAATGTTTCAGCTACATGTTCACCTTTCTGTATTAAATTACTATTGGCAGCTGAGTAGGAGATTACAGGGTATAGCTGCTTTAACCTTCAGCAGTAAATGGTGCTTGCTGAATTGCCTCCATGTGCCTCCAAAGCCCAAGAAGCTTAAAAATACACGTTTGATGCTGAAGATGAGAAAACACAGTAAATTAGCATCACTTGGGGTGGGGGGAGAGTTAAGACTAACTATTTTGCTAATGGAGATTATGGAATTTATTTTTCTGAAGTTCTTGAAAAAAGTTTTGCATAAGGCCTGCCTGACTCTAGGAAATTAAGTTTGATATAACAACATAAACAATAGCACTGCTTGAGTACCTACTATGGGTCATGCATTGTACTGGATGCTTACATTATCTAGTTTCATTTTCATGATATCCTTATGGACATCATGTGATTTGGGGTACTATACATGTGATTAAAATGATGCTCAAAGAAGTTAATTCTGTACCCAGGGTCCTATGATTAGAGGTTGTACGATCAGGGCACCACACCAGTGCCCCTTCTGATGTCAGTGACCTATTTACATCAACTGCACATTAGTTCTTTCTCATGTCAAAAAATACAATAAAGTATTTATTCATAAATGTATCATAATGTTTGGGGGGAAAAAGTTGTCAGAGGACAGCTAGGTACAATCCTAATACAAACAAAATGTCATTTAAACACAGGTGCAGTTCTGGCCTGAAGTTGATTTTAACCTACATCTTTTTTGAAGAGAGAGCATCTGTAATGTATATGGGGACTAGCGGGGGAGGAGAAATGCAGCTGTCTTAGCAGCACTGAAAGAAAAGGAGCAGGTTAAATGCTTTCTACTCTCAGGCAAGATTAATAATCCTTAAGTACTGTTCTGTTTAATAAATTGTGACAGAGTTACTCAATGTGAGTCTGGAAAAGGACATAATGATTGGGCTCCTTGTAAGTAATGCTCTTTAAAAATGGAGGTTGGATTTATATTATTGTAAAAACAAATAGGTTTGGGGTGAGGGGAATGTTTCCTTACTGAATTTACTTGTAAAAAAGTAGCAAACAGTGCCATCTACTGGGCTTTCATGTTCTCTTTGTTGGAGGTTTTGCAGACGATCATGGGATTGGTGTGCACATTGAACACACACACACACAACCACAAATAACACAGAAATTTAAAAAGTCCTTTGTTATCCGTCATGAAGATTGCAAGAGTTTTTTAAATGGCTGTGTTTGTTTCTTTACTAATACATTCTAAGTCATTTTCCTATTGGTATTAAAAGAAATATTCAATAAAAATAATTGCCTTCACAGAAATCTACTTTGATTAAAAAAAAAAAATCTTTCTAGAAGGAAAGTTAAATGACCTTACATGGAAGCATAATCAAATAAAAATTGAGAAAAACTTCCACAGGTTTGTGAAATAATCCTTCTCCTCTGCTCAGCTGACAATTCTCCCATCCATCCTCAGTCTGATCTACCTCAGAGGCTAGCATATTACCTTCTTTACAAAGAAAAGGTGGAAACGAGGAACATTTTTCCTAGTGAGGAGGCTCAGAGGTATGGACACATGCTCATTTTATGCTACCCACATGGAGAAGAAGGGGTTGGATGTGTTGCCCCCGACACTTTCCCGGGGGTACTCAGCGTGCTGGGTCAGCTGGCTTCTCTCCCAGCCAGTGCAGTCATTTGTGCACCAGATGGCTTGTGAGCCACACCCTGGCAACATGCCAGCACAGAGTTTCTTGAATTGTGGTCTTCAAACCACTTGTATCAGCATCATCTGGGGAGCTGGTGAAAGACACAAGTTCTCATCCTAGTCCTAAGACATGCTGAATCTTAAACCTCTGGTCTGGCACCCAAATGCTTTCACTTAACAGATTAATTCTTATGCACGTTGGAGTGTGACGATCACTGTCTAGAACCTTGGGATTCTTTACTCTGTAGCTTTGGTGGTGCCTAAGATCAAACTACAGGTGGGTAAGCCTCCAGTGATTTCCTTCTAGGCCTTTTTTCAGAGGACTGTCCTGGAACAGTATGTGCCTGAACATCAGCACCATCGGTGGTACTTTTAAAAGTTGTACATTCCTGGGTCTCCTCTCAGTGATTCTAATTCACAGGGTAGCCCCCTAGGCCATACCAATGTACGCAACATTCCTGCTGCTCTAGGGAAATTCCAGGACCCTACAAAGTTAGTCCTCAGGAAAACTATGCAGCAGACAGCATGTGTTGGCTGTCTCCCCATAGCCTTTTGAGTGCACCCCTTTCTCTTGGCACCCTGCATCCCCTGTGGGCCCCTCTTCTGTCTTTTAGTCCTTAGATTCAGATTCCTTTCATTCATCCCATTCTTGATGGCAACTAACCTCTCCTAGATCGTTAGCTTTTAATGAACTTACATGCCACAGGATAGCCATAAAGTCTAGGAACAAGAATTATTTTGTCAGGTATTGTGATGTAATAACCATAAACCATTTATTTTATATACTAACTGTTTTCAGACTCGGTGCTGTTCCTTTAGTTAAAATGTCAATTGCTTTGACTTGCTAAAGACTTCCAGGTTTTTATGGTGATGGGCAGGTGTGGATCACAGAGCACACTGTGAATGGTGTGGCTGCGTAGACAGAAGCTTGGTTATCCAGCCTTTTGTGGAAGTATGCTCACATGAGGTATTGCCTATCCTGGCAAGGCTGGTGCACACCATGGAGGCAGTGGGGCCTCTTGAGCATCGGCAAAACATTCCTGTCTAACCTCCCCAACACGCAACAGTGACACCAGGGAAGATATCCCGAGAACCACGAACTCCCTCTTTCCACTTATCCACAGCCAGTTCAGCCATCAAACCCAGCCCAGGTCTAAACTCCTATGAAGGCTTCTCCTAGGTTAGCCCTGTCCACAGCTCTGTCTTCCTTCTCTAAAACCATGGTACTTACGGTCTGAGTCACTACATGACAACTAGTTACAGACTGTTTTTAAATAGCTCTTAAGTTGTGAAGAAGAAAGGCATAAAGAAGAATGATTTAAAAGTGAAAATTTGCAAACCAAAAAAAAGTGAAATTTTACAATGATTAGTAAGGAATATTATTATTACAATGATCTTTCCAGCTCACTGAAAACATGCTCATTGGAGGCAAGGACCATGTCTTATATTTATTTGTATCTTTCATAGTATCCCACAAAGGCCACGTGATTAATAAATAGTTCATGCAACTTTTTCTCTCCTACCCTTCCTCAGGAATAAGACATAAATAGCAATTTTTTGAGTTCGCAAAGGCTCTTCTAATGTAGGGTTTCTTTGCTGTTCTGCAGATTGGTGATTACAAAGTCACAGCAGGACGTGTCTCAGATTAAGAGAATCTCTGGACATGATTATCTTTTCATTCAAGTTCAGTCCCATCCCAGACCAAGTCCTTCTCGCTTAGTGGTCTTGGAAATCTATGTACTTCATTCAGCCAAGCTCTCTTCGGTTCTCCCCACTATTCCCTTTATACAGAACTGCTCCTGAGGCAATTCCATTATTATCTAAGCAGAACTTTTGTCCTCTTCCCCAGGGTCTTCCACAGCCGGAAGACACCCCCATCTCAACCCTTGTTGGTTTACCTTTTCCAATGGGTCACAACTCCAGCTACACATCAGAAACATTGGGTAACTTTGTAGAATGCTGATTCCCAAGCTTCCTAAACAAGTTTGATTTAATTGGTTTGGAGTGGGGCCAAGGATTCAGTATTTTTTTTTTTAATCTCTCAGGTAATTCTAATATGCAGCCAGAATTGAGAACACTCCAGTTTTCTTATGCTCAACTAAGAAGTTCCTATTTTGCTTTTATCCCCAAATTTAGGTCAAAATTCCTGGCTTCAGGTTTAACTATTGAAAATTAATAAATTCAAGTATAAGCATTTACAAAAAGTTAACAGACAGTGATATAGAGTATCTCTACCCTACTTATATTACCTTAGGGAGGTAACTAGAATCTTCAGATATTTTAAAGGTTTCAAGGCAAGGGATGTCCCAAATGGGTTTAATAACTACTTAGTTAATGCATTAATTATGAAATGGTATGACATGGAAAGCTCTGGTTAAAAACAAAAAACAAAAACAAAAACCAAGATCTCGAGAATTTTCACCAATACTCTCTTTCCAAGCATTTCTCCCAGTCTTTAATGCTGGAGAAATTAAGGAGTCAAGAGATGTAATTTTCTGTGAGGAGAGGGTTGCCTTGAATGGAATGTGGAAACATGACTCCCCCTCAAAAGTGCTGCCCAGTGGGTGATGTTGCCAGCTATCACATCTAACCCAATTTACTGCCCACTCGGTGCACTGTTTCCAGGATTTTAGATGTTAATTACCATCTAGTACAATAGCATGGGATATTTCTCAGCCCATCACTATGCTTTGTCTGGCACATAAGTGTCCAGGGGATATGTGAATGGCTAATAAATATATGTGTGTAATAGGTTTCACTAAAATAAAATGATTCATATTTGGACAAAATGCCCACCTCCATCCATTTGAAGTTGTTTTATTTAATTTTATTCTACACTATTGGATCCCTAATATTTCTGTCAGTAATCAACGGAAATGATGATGGCTTAAAATCTGCATGTTTAACATTTATTTTATCGGGAAAAATTAGCAGATCTGAAATACATAACTCATTTGTAAAATGCATTTTTGAACATATTCAAAGACTGAGAGTTTTTAATCTGCCATTTTCACTGAACAGGCATTTATGGATATATAGGGAACTTGGAGGACAATTATAAAGGAACTCATAACCAATTGAGGGATGAGCCTGAGAACAGTAGTATGAAATATTGACTGAAATTGTTGCAAAACTATGTCATCCTCCCAAAACATGTGCTGGGACCTGAGAACAGCCATTTCTGTTTCTGTCCCACCTTCCTTGCTTTTTGTTTCTTTTTTGAGACTTTTAACAGATTTGCTAGGTTTAGGTTTGTTTATGATTTGTTACCTTTCTAAGGATCCAGAGATGTGTAATTGAAAAATCAAAAAGATTTGACAAGTCAAAAAGCCAGAGTGAGAGGCAGAACATATAGATGTGTGATTCTGGAGAGACTCCCAACCATGCTGCCTTCTTTTTAATTTGCAGACCCATTATGTAGGTTTATTTTCTTTGTTCTCTCTTTCCCATTAACTAAACATGTCAAAGTTGACCCAGCAGCATTTAATAGCTCTTTAGAGATAAAGAGGAATCTAGTGACACAACAGCATCATACACTTTTAAGTATTAAATTTTGCTCTTTTAAAACTGTTAATATTGGGTAAAAATGCCCAGCTAACAGTTTTTCCTCCCTAACACGGAGTACAAGGCTTTCTTGCTAACCGACTTGAAAATTATCAGAGAAGATCAATGGAACAGAAAGTTGTCAAAACATGATGGTCCCCTGCTGCCACAATAAGGACAAGATAAAATCTAGAAAGTGGATGGTGAACAGAAGCCAATTTTGTGACAATTAGTGATTAGCAATGACTTGAGGATTTTGAGCTACTACTGATCAATTAACAAAAGAAGAAAGAGGGAGGCCAGTGGGAGGAGAGGGGGGAAGAAATCTCTTTCTCCATACTGCTCTACTAAAGAAGACTGGTTTTTTGTTCTTGTTATGAGGGGCCCACATGTTTTTTTGAAGTTGAAATAGATTCTGGTTGGAAACCGCTGTGCTCTCTGTTCCTGCCTCTCCCGTGCCATTTATCATATTTTCGCTTCAGTTTCAGTATCTGTGACATGTCTTATATCCTCTCCAACTTCTTAAACCATGTAGTCTTCTTTGAATCCTCATGGCCCCTGTATTCAGTAGGAGAAGTATGAATGTTTATTGAATGAATAATTTTTTAAAAAGACTGTTTTTAAGCCCTTGAATGAGAAACCAGAAGGTACTCTTCATTAGATACTATAATTTCCATTGTTACAGATTAGTTAGAAAGTAAATTGTACATTCAGCCTCCTATAGGACAATGGCAATTGACTTATCCTTTCTGCAACTCTTTCAGGAAAGTCCAAGGAAATTTATTGTAATGGGCAATGACCTGGTATACATTAATAGATGATTAGGGCCATATATTACACAATTCCAAAGGCAGCATTCATATAGGGGACTTATCATTTTAGCAGGTGTGGCCTCAAACCATAAACACAGAAATAAATATCCATTTATTTTCTATAACTCAACTTAATTTCTGACTCTAGACTTCCTATCATTCCTGCTTGGAGAAAAATTTAACCCCTGCCTCTCTTGGAAGCCTCCCCTGCCCCAAATATGTCATTGTTCTGGGATTTTGTACATCTCTGAGTGAACTCTACAGGGGAGCCTGTTGTAGGATACCTTCCAAATGACCCCCTTACCATCCCCTTACCATCCTGTTGTAGGATACCTTCCAAATGACCCCCTTACCATCCCCTTACCATCCTGTTGTAGGATACCTTCCAAATGACCCCCTTACCATCCCCTTACCATCCTGTTGTAGGATACCTTCCAAATGACTCCCTTACCATCATCCCCTTACCTCTCTCTGCTGGGGTCCTGTCACTGTGACAGGACCCCAGCAGAGAGAGGCTGTGGGTGCACCACTAGAGGGTGGCAGCTGCAGGGGATGGTAAGAGGTCATTTGGAAGGTATCCACTAGAGAATGATGCAGGCTAGAATTCCTTGAATGGGGGCGGGGGGCGGGTGGTATTTAAATAATCTGCAAATATAACTTAAGGGGAGAGTCTACATTTTAAAAAAATACAAACAGCAACCTCTGAGTAAATAGGTCTTTGCTCTTTCTACTCAGCCCTCCTCCTCCACATTGGGGTGGGGAGGAGAGGTGGCAGCTTTGGCAGTTGGAGTTTAGAAGACAGCAGTAGAAACAGCCTGCATGTCCACTCCTGGGACCCAATCAAAGGCTGGAGTCAGTCCTCATTTGACAGGAGAAGAGAAGCTTTAGTCAAAATAGGAAATTAAAGCTAGACTTATACTTACCTAACGATGAGACTATAGCTGTGGTTCAAATTATCCAGAAATGCTATAGGATCTCTCTGAGATGATGTAGGGAGGAGACACCCACTGGAACATGGATGAAGACAGTGGTTTCTCGACTGTATCTGACAGGATTCACACTCATTTTCTCATTCCACATGCTTTGTCCCTTCCAGTCTGGTGGCCCTCTCATGCTTCCATGCTCTCCTTCCTTTGACAGTCAGAGCCGCTCTGCACTAGGGTCTTCTGCCTCCCTAGATGTTTCCAGAAGGCTGCATGTGACTCCCTCTCTGGGGAAAGCCCTTTTCTTCCTTCTACTTTTTTCAAATTTTGCTTCTGCAAACATTTTCTCCCTAATGAATCCTCTATAAACAGTGTAAATTCCTCTATGGGCTTAGTTTTATTTTTAGAAAGAAAAGCCAGAAAGGAGAGGGGCTACTTTACTTTCTACACCTGAGGCAGAAGAGCACAGAGCTGGATATTGGCTTGAATATGGAAAAGGGTAAGGGGAAAAATTAGGTGAGAAAAAAATACAAATCATACATAAAAATATTATCCAGCTCCACTTTGATTTTGGGTGGATTTTAGTAATCCTTGATTTGATTGAATTTTGCTATTGGATGCAGAAGACAAATGTGCCAATCACAGCATATTTTATACCTTGATATGCTTGCTTCTTCCCTTATGCTTTATACGGACTGTGTAACAGAAGCATCAGAACATGGTTGTTGAGAGCACCTGGGTCCAAATCCTGGCTAAGCCATTATGTCATTGTGTGACCATACAAAGTTACCTAGCTTCTCTGTGCCTCAGTTTCCCCACATATGAAATGAGAATGATTATATTAATAGCATTTACTTCATGGGGAAGTTATAGAGTTAATGTTTATAAAGTGCTTATGAGAGTGTATGAGACATCATAAATGCAAAAGAAGTGTTTGTTGATGATAATTTGCTTGTTCTTTACATTCTAGACAGGGCAATGAATTTCTACATGTGTAGCATTCCTTAGTTGGACAACTCAAGACTTCCTTGAGTCCCCAAACTAACTCATTCTCTTAGGGGTTCCCTGTATTACTTCTTCAGAGCACTTGCCATCTTTACAACTCAATAATTAACCTTGTAGTTATTTAACATCTGCCTTCCCTGCTCAATTATAAGCTCCATAACTTCCGAAACCACATGTGTTTTTCTACAGTACATCCTACTAACTTGCATAGAGTGGCTGCTCATAAGTATTTTTGTTAAATAAATGAATCTGTTGAAATGTTAGGTGTGGTGGGAAGTATGGACCAAAAGGTGTGGCAGCATGGGCCAGACCACCCATCTAGCTGCTTTGTATGAAGAGCCGGGGATTTGGGTGGAGGCAGGGGTCCGGGAGTAGGCCTAAATTCAGTTGACTCCTGAGACCCCTTGCAACTCATGCAACTGTCCAGGGCTTTTCTGTCAGTCAGCATGGTGTTATATCTGACCTGCTGTAGGTTTAGGGGATATAGGATATGTTCTGGCAGGTTTTATTCAAGCATTTGTCAAAATAAAATTTTCCAGGCTATTTCTTTTTACTTTCAAGAGGCACGATAAAATGGTATCAACTCATTAGCTACTTTTAGAGCTATAAACAATAAAAACATCTGAACTCAGTTTTGGGCTCTAAGAGATAAACTTGAAAATTTAAATTACTACCTCTTCATATTTATTGAATATATTTTTAAGACTTAAGAAAGAAAAAAACTCTAGGTTGCATGAAAGCCTTGGCTTGTTCCAAAGATAGTAGTTTCCAGTTTAACTTAGACGAATGAGTAGGTCAGCTGAGGATTGCCTGAGGTAAAGGGAATTACATTAATGGTTACAGACAACACTGATTCTTACAGCCTTCATGTTTTGAAAATCTTTATGATGGAATAATAGTCATAGAACATTATATAAAGAATCATGGCGCATTATGATTTCATGTCCAAAACAGCAAATGAACCAATGGTGCAGACTCTCAGGGATACATTTCTCTACTCTCCTTGCACCAAGCAGCCCTTCCACTCCTACCCAGCCTCTGAATCTCAGTATATCTGATTCATACACTCTCTTTTACCCCTTCCTCAAAGTAGTTAGAACTGTGTACTGTGGTCGTTCCTGCACACAACAGCTATGGTTTGAAATATCCAATCTTTTCCTTTCCTCTTCATCCAAATCCTGTCCATCATTCCAAAGATAGTTCATGCTCTTTATTCCTCTGAAAATTTGTGAAACATAGTGATACTTCATTATACTCACCCTTCCCCTGTTGCTCAAGTGATTCATCTGTTTCATGTCTTACTGGCACAACTGGGTGTGAGATAAAGGAGAGAAAGAACTATGTACTGCACATTATATTATGTTGCAGAGAGATGCAGTTAGTAGATATACAACTGTTGAATAAATGATCCAGAGTTTTTGAATAAATAGCTCAGAACTTTGGAATATTTAATTAAATCAAGTTACATGTTTGTGTGGTACCCAAGCAAATGTCTAGTATTTCTTAGGTATTCAATAAATATTAGCATTCCACTTGTAATCTGAGATATTGAATTTAATTTTAAAATAAACCAACAAACCAAACTACTTCCCAGGTATGTTTTGAGTTCAGCCTTATCTTTTATAACTTATATATTTAACACTATACTACCATATTGAGAATAGCTATTTAGGGGCGCCTGGGTGACTCAGTCAGTTAAGCATCTGCCTTCAGCTCAGGTCATGATCTCAGGGTCCTGGGACTGAGTCCCACATCGGGCTTCCTGCTCCACGGGAAGCCTGCTTCTCCCTCTCCCACTCCTCCTTGTGCTCTCTCTAGCTCTCTCAAATAAGTAAATAAAATTTTTTAAAAAGAGAGAGAAAGAATAGCTATTTAAAATGATGACTCTGAGATAAAAATCCATAATTATTAAGAAAGAAAAGTTAAAATGTGTTTGATGTACTGAATTTATTTAATCCAATTTCCATCCCATCTTTTGCTGTGCCTCCTGATCCTAGACAACAGAACATAGTAGAATAAAAATAGCAAAACTGATTTTAGTAGGCTCACCATGGATTTACACTAATCCTTATCACTTAGATCATTAATGCCAATCTCATTTTTTCATAGATTTATAGACCATTTCATTCTCCTCAAATGTGCTAACTCTACACTGTCACCTTCTGATCCCTCCTTTTCATCTAAACAAGAACTCCTTGCATTTCCTTTCTTCTCTAGAATTTCCTTTTCCTTCTCTGACTTATTTCATTTAACATAATACTCTCTAGCTCCACCTACATCATTGCAAATGGCATTCACTCACATGTGGAATTTAAGAAACAAAACAAACAAGCAAAGGGAAAAGGAGAGAGAGAGAGAGGCAAACAAAGAAGTAGACTCTTTAACTATAGAGAAGAAACTGATGGTTACCAGAGGGGAGGTGAGTGGGGGGATGGGTGACACAGGTGAAGGGGATTAAGAGCACACTTGTTCTGATGAGCACCGGGTGTACGGAAGTGTTGAATCACACTGTATTGTACACCTGAAACTAATATTACACTATATGTTAACTAACTGGAATTTAAATAAAAACTTAAAAAAAATTTCCTTTTCTTTTAGTCTTTCTCAAATTTCCTTTTCTTTTAGTCATTCTTTTTTTTTTTCCATTCTTTCTCAGAAGTGATCTTTCTCCTCAAGGCTACCCCCTTCCTCTCTGCCCTGGAGCCTCTTCCCACCCGGCCTACTGGGATCCACTCCATGAATTACAGTCACAGTCTTGTATCTTCAATGTTGCCCTTTTCAAGAGATCTACAAGCATGGTCAAATTTCTCAGACCTTAGAAAATCCTCTTCTTTTTTCTTTTTTAAGATTTTTTATTTATTTACTGTTGCACACATGTGTGTGTGAGAGAGAGAGAAAGAGTGAGAGAGAGAGGGTGGGTGGGGGGAGGAGCAGACTCCCCACTAAGCAGGGAGCCATATATGGGACTCAATCATGACCTGAGTCAAAGGCAGATGCTTAACTTACTGACCACCCAGGCGCCCTAGAAAATCCTCTTCTTAACCCTTCTTGCTACCTTATAAATTATTGTTGTATTTCTGGCTTTTCATTTACTATCTTGTTTCTCAAAAATGCAATCAACATATGTTATCTCTGTTTATCTGTGTTCTTGTTTTGATGCATGGCATTCCTCCAGTCCTCACACCTGAGGCCACAGATTCTAGTCCTAAGGGGTGAGTTTGTGCTTAGATTCTAGGTTAAATCTAGTCATAAGGAAGCAACTATCACCCTTTAGATTCCCAGTTTTGAATCTCTGTGTCAAGTGCCCCAACCTAGAAGTAGATTCTGCTTATATCACTACTACTAGAATTTACTGAAGCCAATCATCTGTCATCTTCAAGTTCTGCCTATTGCTGACCCCTATTACACTCCTTTCTTCTCCTTTCATGTTTGGACAAATAGACATCAAAATGTTAAATTCATTATTGATAAAGGTAATTGGGAAATGTGTCTGTAGATGTTTGGGCAAATAGCTTTACTGAATGGAACTTTGTCCTATTATAGAAGCCTAGAATGTACCCTCTCTGCACTTGGTTTGCAGGCTGGCTTAAAGCAGAGTCAGGAGCTAAGCCTTCTTCCAAATTAATAAAAAATAAGTCACTCATCTATTGGAACGAAAGATAAGCTAGAAATGTTCTTCCCATAATTTTCCATGCCTGGAGAATAATTAGATTGGACATTCTCTTCCCTTTATGGAAATATGAGTCATGGGCAGTAAATGTTCCACATCACCCATCTTCTGCCTCCTCACTGGGGCTTCTCCTAACTCCTGCTATGCCCCAGAAAGCTTGTCTAATCTTAGCCACCGCGCCAGCCCTGTTGCTGCCAAATACACTCGCTCCTTAACCTTACACACTGTGATTTCTGCCTCAGAAATCAACCGTAAGATCTTAATTACTTAATCTGGTCACACCTTTTCAGTCCTTATCTTCCTCTGAATTCTCAGCTCTAAAATTTTGATCACTTCCTATTTGACTGTGGAAAAGAGGCAAAGATCATGGCGTCATGCATTATGCTTTTGTACACTAAGTTTCTTGTATAATTGCCGTTGTTTCTAATCAGAAGAGAATTCCCTTAATTATCATGTCCCTCTATTGTAGGCTTTTCTAAAAATCAACATTCATGTAAAAATGACTTTCAACTGATATAATGGAGGGATAGGAGCTTTGGAGTAAAAACAGATCAGAGGTTAGGTTTAAATCCCAATTCTGACACTAGTTATATGACTAGTATAGACTAGACTATTGCTTCAGTAGTTTTATTCATAAGTTGAGAAATTTATGAAATAATTAGTACTAATTTTATTAACAGTAGTTAATATATACTGAATACTTAATTTTAATCTCTAAAAACTTTATATACATTATCTTATTTAACTCTGCAAGTCCATGATGTAAATCCTTGTATTATTCCCACTCTACAGATTTAAAATTGAGACTTAATGATGTAAGAAATTTGCCCAGTCACACCACCAGTCAGTGATAGTTTCGAACTAATCTAGTAAAACACGTATTAGAACTCAGGCCTATATAACTTCGAAGTTAAAGCTCTTCACAATTGAGTTTTTCTTCTTTCCCTATACTTACTGTGTACAAAGACCTCCTATATTTCCTTGTACAGAATATGAAGTCATTCGATAGCTAGCTATTATCATTATCATCCTCATCTGCAGTAGGTTGTCACCATTCCTATTAAACAAATGATCACATTCTAACTGGGCCAGCAGTCCTCTTGTAGTCCTTTATCAATTTGGTTTATTATCATGTTTCTGCTGACAGGGGTCAACTCTTTTTCTCTGAAAACCTTACAGTGTTATTCATGTACTAGAAGAAAACATGGCATGTTCCTTTATGAGCATAGGGAAACGTTTCCTTTGACACGAAATACAGGAGCAATAAAGAAAAACATTCATAACTTTAACTACATAAAATTAAACAACTTTTGCATGGCGAAAAATAAGTACTATAAACAAAGTAAAAAAAAGAATGATGAACTGAACTAAATATTTGCTCTTGGCATCACAAACAAAAGATTATTCTGGCATCAAGACAGACATGCTGACAAATGAAATAGAATACAGAGCCCAGAATCAAACCTTCACATATATGGTCAAATGATTTTTTACAAGCGTGTGAAGACCATTCAATGGGGACAGGAGAATCTTCAACAAATAGGGCTGGAAACTGGATATTCCTATGCAAAAGAATGAAGTTGGACCCTTACCTTTCATCAAACACAACAGTTAAGTCGAAATGGAGTTTCGCATTTCATGTGACATCATTGCACACTAGGCTGGCCGCTTCCAGAACCCCAAGCAGATCTGCTCTTACGATGGCCTCACCATCTGGGAAGAGCGAGGCCAACCTATCGCTGGTGAGGGATGAAAGGAGCCGGCCAACCCCCTGCTCATCTCTGAGCATGGCCTCAGCCTCTGGTTTGTGACTGTTCTCCCAGCTGAGCACTGTCCACTTCCAGAGAGAAGGGAGGGAGGCCCTGCTTGCCCAGTCCTAGGAGAACTTGGGTACAGGGTGTGAAGGGTCGCTATGATGTTCCCTTGGCAAATTAAAGTTTTATTTTCATATAAAAAAAAAGTGACAACCTTCCAAAGATTGGAAGACCTAAATATAAGAACCAAAACAATAAAACTCTTAGAAAAAAATGTAGAGGAAAAACTTCATGACATTGAACTTGGCAAAGATTTTGTGGATAAGATACCAAAAGCACAAGCAAAAAGAAAAAATTAATTGGATTTTATCAAAATTAAAAATTTCTGCACATTGAAGGACAGAGTGAAAAGTCAACTCATGGAGTGGGAGAAAATATTTTCGAATTATATATCTGATAAAGGATTAATAATCTAGAATATATAAAGAATCCCTACAACTCACCACGAGCAAAAACAACTCAGTTAAAAAAATGGACAAGGACTTGAACAGACATTTCTCCAAAGAAGGTATACAAATGGCCAATAAGCACATGACAAGATGCTCTACACCACTAATCATTAGAGAAATGCAGATAAAAACCAAATGAGATATCACTTTATGTTCATAAGGATGGCTATTATAAAATAAGTGCTGGAAGATATTGAGAAATTGAAAAACTTTGTGCATTGCTGGTGGGAATATAAAATAATGCAGCTGCTGGAGAAAAGGTATGGTGGTTTTTCAAAAAATTAAGCATGGAATTACCATATGATCTGGCAGTTCCACTTCTTAGTATATACTCAAAGAGAATTAAAAGCAGGGACGCAAACACATTTGTACATAAATGTTCGTAGCAGCATTACTCATAATAGCAAAAAGGTAGAAAAAACTCAAATGTTGGTAGAAGGATAAATGGGTAAACGAAATGTGGTGCATATATACAATGAAATATTATTCAGCTTAAAAAGGAAGGAATCCTGACACACACTACAACATGGGTAAATATGACACTATGCCAAGTGAAATCAGCCTGATACAAAAGGACAAATGGCATATGATTCCACTTACATGAGGTTCTGAAGGTAATCAAATTCATGGAGACATAGAATGGCAGTTGCCAGGAACCAGGAGGAGGAGGAATGGAGAGTTATGGTTTAATCAGTACAGAGTTTCAGTTTGGGAAGATGAAAAGTTCTGGATATGGTTGGGAGTGAGAGTTGATGGTAACAGCACAACAGTGTGAATATGCTTAATGCTACTGAACTGTACTCATAAAAATAGCTAAAATGATAAATTTTATGTTATATATATTTTACCACAATAAACAACAAAGGATTTTTATTGCTTATATGAGGTCCCAAAAAATTGAGAAGAAAAAGCCATCAACTCAATTTTTTAAAAGGGAAAACGTAAAAAGAATTCACAGAAAAAGAAATGCTTATGGCCTTTAAACATATGAAAGATGCTCAAATTCAATTATTAGGGAAATGTCAATTAAAATGCATTTATATAAAAGTCCACTCTCCTATCATGTGGGAAAAAGTCCAAAAGCTTGACAATGTAGTCTGATGGCAAGACTTTGGAGAAGCAAGCAGTCTCATATGTTGTTGTTGATGGGAATACAAAATGGTTCAACACCACAGAGAAAAATTTGGTAATATCAAGCAAAATTATATATATGTATATATATATCCACATATATGTAAATTATATATAAAATTCAACTTGACAATTCCACTTCTAGGAATCTATTCCAAAGATATGCTGGCTAAAACAGAAAATGACATTTTTGGGGCACCTTGGTGGCTCAGTCGGTTAAGCATCTGACTCTTGATTTCGGTTCAGGTCATGATCTCAGTGTTGTGCGATCCAGCCCCTCCTCAGGGTCCTTGATGGGCATGGAGCCTACTTAAGATTCTCTCTCTTGGGCGCCTGGGTGGCTCAGTCATTAAGCAGCTGCTTTCGGCTCAGGTCATGATCCCAGGGTCCTGGGATCGAGTCCCACATCGGGCTCCCCGCTCAGCGGGAAGCCTGCTTCTCCCTCTCCCACTCCCCCTGCTTGTGTTCCCTCTCTTGCTGTCTCTGTCTCTGTCAAATAAATAAATAAATAAAATCTTTAAAAAAAAAAGATTCTCTCTCTCCCTCTCCCTCTAAAACCTCCCCCTCCTCTGTCTCTCCCTCTCTTAAAAAAAAAAAAAATGACAGGGACACCTGGGTGGCTCAGTCAGCTGAGTGTGGAGTACCCAATTTTGGCTCAGGTCATGGGTTGTCAGGGTCCTGGGATTGAGTCCTGCTCTGGGCTCCATACTCAGTGGAGAGTCTGCTTGAGATTCTCTCTTCCCCTCCTTGGCCCCTCCCCCACCCACATTCTCTCTCTCTCTCTCTCTCTCTCTCTAAAATAAATAAAATCTTAAAAAATGACATTTTCACAAGGAGACATTCATTACTGTACTATTTACAGTAGAAAAAGATTAGAAAAAACTCAAATGTTCATTAAGAGTTGAATAAGCTATACAGGGAGGGTAAAAAAAAAGAATAAGTTATGGATATCCATTAGAATGGAAAGCTATGTAGCTATAAAAAATAAATTAGAAAGACTACATAAAAAGATTGATCTGAAAGTATATTATTGTTAAAAATAACATCATTTTTATTTTGAAAATAAATATTCATATTAATGTGATTTAGCAACTAAGATTTTCAGCATCAGAGGGAAAAAATACGCATATGAAACTGAAGGTGTTAAGTAAAACTACATATAATCAATGAGTTGAAAATACAGTATAAATTCATGATATTTTTTGTCCAAAAATACTGACATCTCATAATTCCGCCCACTGAAAAAGCGAGGAACAATGACAACCCAAGTTGCCCTTGTAAACTTAGGTTGCATTATTATAAAACAGAGTCTCAAATATAGGATGAAATAGGCTTCTACAAACAGCTGCTCAGACTATATACCTTAAGTATCAAATTCTGGTCTGCACCTTTCACAGGACAATGTCAAGGCAGAGTGTAACCAGAGAGATATGACTAGGATAGTGAAGGAACTTGAACTTACATCATATGAGTTGTTACAAAAGAACGGGGGATATTTAGTCCAGAGAAACAGTAGTTGGGCTGGACATGGGCTAAATATTCCTAGCTTCTTGAAACACGATCATAGTGACTTTTTAAAAAATGTGGTTAAAATATATTGTTCGTAATGTTTTGCAATTTACATTTTCTCTTAACTCAGTGAATTCATACTCTTGGTAATATGCATATTAATAAACACTTTTTCCAGTATTTAATAAGGTATATTTGGCCTTTCTTTTTTTATTCACTCCTCTCTAGTGCCCACCATTTTAAATAGTGGTACATTTTAATTCAGATTCAAAGAATGCTTACAATTTCAAGGACTTGGGAGAATATCGAACTTATTTGCCGAAATCATGATGTATTAGCAATTACAATAGTTAATATCACAGAATACATATTTTCCCTTTGGTATATGGGATATTAAACCATGTTACTATGGCTGCTTATCAGCTACTTGGTGCTTTTCCATTTTTCTATGTAGGTTATTTTTCAAATAACCCTGGTTAAAGCAGCCATAATTGTACTAAACGGTATCTGAAAATTAAAGCATCTGGGAAACATCCTAATGAAAGCTCAAAACTCCCTTAGTACGAGGAAATTAGCACTCTCAAAGGCCTAATAAGCATGGTTAAGGATACCTCTGATGCCAAAACTCTGAAAAGCGCTCAAAACCCCTGTGCCACCAGCTAATGGAATATTGTAATTCTAAGGGAAAAAAGTGAAGAATATTTGAAAGTGATTAAAAAAGAGGCTATTTTCAAGGGTTGTTAAAAGTAATATAATAGACTTAGAAAGCTGGTTTCCTGAAAATGATTTTGCTACAAATGTAATTAGGAAAGATATAAAGTGTAGTATTGATAAAATTACATTAAAATTATAGTTAAACTTCATAATTATGTATAACCCATATAGAAACAATAAAAACAAAGTGAAATTTCCCCAAATTCTCCTAAATATGCATTAAATTTATGATTAATGTACAATATTCTATTAAGAGAAATGTTCTGATTTCCATTTTTTTCATTTCCAATTTTAATACAGATTTTCTTTCTATTCCCATATGGTCTCATTTGTTGAGTTGTATTTTCATAAAGCTTATTATAGCTTTCTTTTCTAAAGGATAGAACAATTTACCTAATTTTTCAATATATAAAACTTTAAAAGCACTGTTCAAAGTATTTGTAATTAAAGAAGACAAAAACCTATTTCTTGTGGCTTGCTAATAAGCATGTTTACTTTCATTAGAGCTAAACTGAAAGTATAATTTCATTTTCTAGAAAAACTTTTTTTAAAGTTTTGTTATTTATAAATATTCACACTTTGATTTAAAATCATAAAAGTAGATTTTGGAATAGTCATGGAACAACTAATTTTCATGTTCTTTTATAAATGATAAATGAATTATCTGTTATTTGGTACCAACCAAATAATTCCATGACAGACCATTTATAATAAAGCCCAATATTTAAAAGTCTAAAATTATTTTAAATACTTTATTTTTTTTTAAAGATTTTATTTATTTATTTGACAGAGACACAGTAAGAAAGGGAACACAAGCAGAAGGGAGTGGGAGAGGGAGAAGCAGGCTTCCCGCTGAGCAGGGAGCCCGATGCCCCGATCCCAGGACCCTGGGATCATGACCTGAGCCTAAGCCAGACACTTAACGACTGAGCCACCCAGGCGCCCCTATTTTAAATACTTTAAACAAGGAGCTCTACATAAATTCTCTTAAGTTGTAAGCCAGTATTTATTTTGATTCAGAAATCATGATGTAGATTTCTTAATACTTCTAAGCTGTGGCATTACAGAGAAATTGAGGCTGAAGGGCGAGTTGGAGCTGACTCCTGAATGTAGGCGTGAGAATGTTAAGGCAAAGAGAATAGTATATGAAAATACATGTTTACAGAAGAGTTAGAATTTTGTTTTGTCTGGAGTATAGGGTTGTTAGGTTGAATAGAAAAAAATGAGGGTAAACAAGCAGGTTGGGACAGATTTTTATATGTTTACTATTTAGTGATGAAAGGGATTTTGTGTCCATGGAAAGTTTTTCTTTTTTCTTTCTTTTTAGAAGAGGCATTACATGCTCAGTGTTCACTCAAAGAAGAGAACTCAAGCAATAGCATTAATAGTAAGACTAGAGCCAAGGGAGACTGAAAATAGGAATGTTGGGAGATACTGATAACAAGAATAATGGTTGATTATCTTATTCACTAATACATTCAACATATATCAAAGTACCTTTTATGCATGCCAGGTATCTGCTAGCTTGTAGAGATGCAAACAGGAATAAAATAGAAACTTTCAGGGTCTGATGAGTGGAAACAGTCACAAGAACTTAAAATGCTTTGCAGCTCACTGAAATGTCACCTCCTCTTTTAAGCCTCCCTGACTCCATTTGGAATTAAGTGTTCCCTATTTTGTGTTTCCACAAGGTTTGGTTTATTGTTTCTATTACAGGATGTTTTACATTGTATTTGATCCTATTATATATATATCTCTCTCTTGCTAACTAAATTGATCTGAATGGAAAGAATCATGTCATATTTATTTTTGTAGATATCTAACACAGAGAAGGTAGAACTTGAAAATTGTTTCTTTGCTATCAGTTCAGTGTTTTGAGCTATAACACATACCAGTCAGCTTCTTTTTAGACTACATCACAGAAATGAAAATCTATATTCAAGTTTTACTCCTATTACTGGGCCCCACTTCCATAAGTGTATGACATTTTGCAGTAGTTTTAAATTATTCATATTATCAGAAGTTTTGAGGACCAGTAACATTAACTTTAAAAGTATTTTGAGGTTCAGAGCAAAAAATGTTATATTTACTTTAGCTTAAGATAAAATAATTTTCACAACAGCAATAATTGTTTTTGAGAATTATTAATTTTATATTTTAAATGTTACTATGGTAAAAATACCACAAAGATATTATATTATTAGCAATAAATACTCTCAAAGTTATTATAAATTTTAAAAACCATGATGACAGATGCTGTGACTTTCATATTTGTAATGTTCTGTCTTGTAGATCCATATTTCCTTGTAGTTTTCTGAGTTAATTACTCTTTTAGAGGGAGAAGGGGAGCGGGGGCAGAAGGAGAGGGAGAGAATCTTAAGCAGGCTCCAAGCCCAGTGCAGAGCCTACCCGGGGCTCCATCTCAGGACCCTGAGATCGTGACCTGAGCCGAAATCAAGAGTCAGATGCTTAACCAACTGAGCCACCCAGGCACCCTGATGAATTAATTACTCTTGATCTGGCAACAGACTGTTATTCTAGTGTTCTTGAGCTGTAGGTAGGATAATGAATGATTAGAAGGGAGAACTGCTAATTTTAAAAAATGGAAAAGATGGGAAAGAATGACTTGAAAGAACCAGAATGATTATATAAAGAGATAGGGTCTGTGGAATGAGCACACATAATTTATTCCTGTCCCTGTCTTGTCATTTGGTTGGGATGAAAACAACGAAGATGTTTCCCTTAAATATCCCCCTTTTGTCTGGTTGCATGAGTCTTCTAATACAACTGTATGAAGTCATATGACCCTAACACAGTTGAAAAAATAGCCTAAACTTTTAAATTAGGATCTCAGAATCAAGATTTATTTAATAAATTATTATATGCAGCAACATGGTAGTTCCTAAGAACATTAACATCAAAAAAGATAAATGCAAAATAATGATTGAATTAGTATATTTGGAGACTAATAGTGTACTTTTATATTCACACTAAATATGTGAAATAAAGTTTGTACCTTTTGGCTTGCTTTTTATATTTAAGCAAATAAATAATATCAAAATTATACTAAATGGGACAGTGATTAAATTTCAAAGGCATAAGTTTCTCCTCGCCCACCCAAATTTTTCCCCCTGTTGCTGCTGCTGCCACTGGGACTAGAATTGATCTGGAATGAGCAGCAGGAGTAAAGTAATCGTCATCTCTTAAAAATAGATTTCAGTGTGTGATTATTTTTGCAAGGGGACTTACTTTGGGATTCCCAGAAGCAGACTCTGAGCAAGTAATTTATCACTGAAGCCCTCCCAGGTGAAATTGGTAAGGGAAGCAAGACTCATAAGGAGAAAGAAGTCAAGCAAGGCTGCAATATCACGCAGTCTTTTTGAGGGAAGCAAACCTCCCACAGGAAGTCTTAGATGAGAGTTATTGGAGGCAAAAGAATGCCTCAATTGGGAGAGGGGTGCTCAAAAAGGATAAAAAATATATCTGAGAGGATCTGGGCAGAGCCCTGACCATGTCCGCTACACTGTGTTTCTGAGAAAGCTGCTTTCTGTGAGGCATCTCAAAGAAAAGTTAGATTCTCTTGCATTAGCAGTTATAAATGAAGAGATTGTTTTCAATGTTCGAGATCTAACTTAAGGCCATGGATTAAACTTTGGCGTTACAACAAAAAATGACAACTGGAGCCTGAAGATGATACAGCTGTGGCCCTGCAGAGACTGAAACAGGTGAGCTCTGAATGAAGACATGGCATTTTTTTTCTTTTTTTTTTATTATGTTATGTTAATCACCATACATTACATCATTAGTTTTCAGTGTGGTGTTCCATGATTCATTGTTTGCATACAACACCCAGTGCTCCATGCAGAACGTGCCCTCTCCAATACCAATCACCAGGCTAACCCATCCTCCCACCCCCCTCCCCCCCAGAACCCTCAGTTTGTTTTTCAGAGTCCATCATCTCTCATGGTTCATCTCCCCCTCCGATTCCCCCCTTCATTCTTCCCCTCCTGCATTTTTAATGGAAAGAAATGTAAGAAAATGAGAGAGTTACACTAGTTATTAGAAAACTATGCAGGGGTAAATTATACTGACAGATTGAGACTGAAAGGCTTGGAAGATGAATAATCCAAATTACTGAAATATTAGAAAAAGACTGCAACTTTCTAGAATAGTGAGTGCTTTATATAAATCATTATGAACCACAAATTAAAATAATATCAACATTATCTAACAACCCAGCAAAGTTAATGTTATACCTAAGGGATGGAAGTGTCCCCAAAGGGGTCTCATTCTAAAGAATGACAAACACTTGAGGATGGCTCTACAGTCTCTGTGGAAAAGGTGGATGAAGAGAAAACTATGTGATATTTTCAGTCAAGTAGATGTGCTGACATCTGGCTGGATCACTGCACATGAGTTAGTTAACATTAGTCACTGAAGACAAAACAACTCATGCAGATTGCAGGTGTGCTATTTTTTTGCCAAGAAGCACTGTGGGCTCAAGGAGGCATCGTCTTAAGAACACCTAAAGAGCACCTTGATGAAGCTTCTTCAATACAAGCACACGGATTACATTTGTCTTACTCTGTCAAATAATGTCACAGGGAGTAATAAGTAATAGTAGATGAGGTGGACAGTATGTCTTGACTTGAATATTTTGGACAAAAAATATTTGAAAATGTATCTTAGATTGTCAGTGTATTATCACTGTCTCTAAATGACCTTGTGCCATGTGGACTGAGCAGTATTGGAAAACATGTGTAATTTATGTGTTTTATTCCAATTTTGTCATGATTGTTATGCCAGAGAGCTTTCTGGGGAAGAAGCCTTTTAAAACTATTTACCACATGAGCTCTGATTTTGCTTTTGGAATACATCATTTCATTAATTAAGGGATTTAAGTTTCATTACTTCATGTCTATCTTCACAAGATTGTGTAAAAAGCTCTGTCATTACCAAATCACATACTATTTTTATTTTTCTAAAGATTTAGATCCCAAAGCCATCATTCAAATGGAAAATTATAGAAGAGAAGAAGCAATTTGAGCATCCCATTCCTAGCTATGTATTGAGTAAAGCTATCCTGCTCTTAGCATCTTTTTCAATTTATTTTTCCTGGTTTTGGTCATAGTTCAGTAACATTCGGGGAAAGTTATATGATAACTAATGTGATATAGAAAACCCATTACTCACACTGCCAAATTTATCAGAAAAGAAAAAACTCCTTTCCTTAGACATACATTATAAATTCAAATAAACAAATATAGCATATGTTATTTTTGACAGGCATATAATTTTTAGCTCCTGATCATTAGCTTTAGTAATCATTAACTTAATGAAAAATAAAATATTTATAATATTGGAAATATAAGCAACAAATCAAACAGTAAAGCTACAAGTTCTTCTGAATCTACTGATTTCTCCTGCCCCCCCAAAATAGTCCCAAATCTCCATAACATTAATATAGACTTTAATGATTTTTATATGAGCAATGGATACCATGTTCAATGTTAGGTGATATAGGAATTTAGGGTTTTTATTGTGATCACCTATGTGAACTTTAAAAGGTTCCAAAGCAATATTTATAAGCAGGATTCCACTTTCCTTAGCCAAAATGTTATACTGATACTGACCCTTCTGTAGTGTTAACTATGCATTTGAGTACTTTTTTAAAAAAGACTTTAATGTTTTTAGAGAAGTTTTAGATTTACTACAAAATTGAGAGGAAGGTACAGAGATTTCTCATAAACTCTTTGTCCCTACACATGCATAGCCTCCCTCATTATCAACTTCACTTACCAGAATGGTACCGTCATGTCATAATCACCCAAAATCCATTGTTTACCTTAGGGTTCACTCTTGGTGTTATACTACCTATGGACTTGGATAAATGTATAATGACATATATCCATCATTTTAATATCATGAAGAGTATTTTTTGCTGCCCTAAAAATCCTCTGTTCTCTACCTATGCATCTCTCCCCTACACCCCCAGCCCTGGCAACACCTGATCTTTTTACTGTCTCTGTAGTTTTACCTTTTCCAGAATGTCCTATAGTTGGAATCCTGCAGTATTGTTGCCCTGTCGGATTGCCTTCTTTCACTTAGTAACATTCATTTAAGGTTCCTCCATGTCTTTCCATAGCTGATAACTAATTTCTTTTTAGCACTAAATCATATTCCATTGTCCGGATATGCCACAGTTTATGTAGCCACTCACCTACTGAAGGATATCTTGGTTGTGTCCAAACTTTGACAATTATAGATAAAGTTGCTATAAATATCTGTGTTTTTGTGTGGACATCAGTTTTTTAACTCCTTTAGATAAATACCAAGGAGCACAGTTGCTGGATTGTATGGTAAAAGTATGTTTAGTTTTATAAGAAACCACCAAACTGTCTTCCAAAATGGCTGTACCATTTTGTATTCCTATCAACAATGAATGAGGGTTCCTGTTGCTCCACATCCTTATTAGCATTTGGTGTTGTCAGTGTTCCTGACTTTGGCCATCCTAATAAGTGTGTAGTGGTATCTTGTTGTTTAATTTGCATTTCCCTAGTGACATATAATGTGGAACACCTTTTCATATGCTCTTTGCCACCTGTCTATCTTCTTTGGTGAGGTGTCTGTTAAGGTCTTTGACCCATTTTAAAAATCTAGTTGTTGAGTTTTATAAAGAGTTCTTTATTTTGAATAACAGTCCTTTATCAGATGGATCTTTTGCAAGTATTTTCTCCCACTGTGTGGCTTGTCTTATCATTCTCTTGTGACAGTGTCTTTTATAGGACAGAAGTTTTTAATTTTAATGAAGTCCAGCTTATCAATTATTTATTCTGTGGGCTATGCCTGTGGTTTTGTATCTAAAATGATAATACCGTACCCAAGGTCATCTGGATTTTCTCCTATGTTAGGAGTTTATAGTTTTACATTATATGTTTAGGTCTATGATCCACTTTGAATTAATTTTGTGATGGGTGTAAGATCTATATCTAGATTCATTGTTTTGCATGTAGATGTCCAATTGTTTCAGCACCATTTGTTGATGGGACTATCTTTGCTCCATTGTATTACCTTTGCTCCTTTGTCAAAGATCAGTTGATATATTTATGTGGGTCTATTTCTAGGCTCTCTATTCTGTTACGTTGACTTATTATTTCACTAGTACCACACTATCTTGATTACTGCAACTTGATAGTATGTCTTGACATCAAATAGTGTCAGTCCTCCAACTTTGTTCTTTCTCTTCAATATTGTGTTGGCTAGTTTTTGGTCTTTTGCCTCCTCTATAAACTTTATAATCAGTTTGTCAATATCCATGAAATAACTTGCTGGGATTTTGATTGGGATTGCATTGAATCTAAAGATCAACTTAGGGGGCTCCTGGGTGGCTCAGTCATTAGACATCTGCCTTCAGCTCAGGTCATGATCCCAGGGTCCTGGGATCAAGCCCCACATCGGGCTCCCTGTTCTGCAGGAAGCCTGCTTCCCCCTCTCCCATTCCCTCTGCTTGTGCTCTCTCTCTCTCTGTGTGTATCTCTCTTTCAAATAAATAAATAAATCTTTTTTTTTTTTTTAAAAGATCAACTTAGGAAGAACTGACATGTTGGCTATATTGAGTCTTCCTACCAGTGAACATGGAATATCTCTCCATTTATGTAGCTCTTTTTTGATTACTTTCATCAGAGTTTTGTAGTTTTTCTTATATTGATTTTGCATATATTTTGTTAGATTTGTACCTAAGCATTTCATTTTTGGGGGTACTAATATAAATTCACTTGTTCACTACTGGTATATAAGAAAGCACTAACTTTTTTATATTACCCTGCAACTTGCTATAATTGATTATTGGTTCCAGGAGGTTCCCCCCCCCAGTTATTTTGGATTTTATACCTAGATGATCATGTCATCTGTGAAGACAGTTTTATATTTTCCCTCCCAGTCTGTATATACTTTATTTCTTATTCTTGCCTTATTGCCTCAGCAAGGGCTTACAGTATGGTGTTGAAAAGGAATGGTGAGAGGAACATCTTTGCCTTGTATCTGATCTTAGTGGGAAATCTTTGAGTTTCTTACCATGAAGTATGATGTTGGCTGTAGGGTTTTTTGTGTTTGGTCTTTATCAAGTTAAGAAAATTCCCCTGTAGGGGTGCCTGAGTGGCTCAGTCGTTAAGCGTCTGCCTTTGGCTCAGGTCATGATCCCAGGGTCCTGGGATCGAGCCCCGCATCGAGCTCCCTGCTCAGCGGGAAGCCTGCTTCTCCCTCTCCCACTCCCCCTGCTTGTGTTCCCTCTCTCGCTGTGTCTCTCTCTGTCAAAAAAAATAAAAAACAAAATCTTTAAAAAAAAAAAAAAAAGAAAATTCCCCTGTATTCTTACTTTCCTGAGGTTTTTTCCATAAATGGGATTTGGATTTTGTCAAATGATTTTCAAATGCATCTATTGATGTGATCACATGATTTTACTTTTTAAAATCTATTGATATGGTTTATGTTAATTGATTTTTGGACATTGAGCCAGCATTGTGTACCAATGATAAATACCAATTGGCCATGGCATATAATTTCTTTTATACTTTTTTGGATTTGGTTTGCTCATATTTTGTTGAGGATTTTTGCATTTATGTTCACAAGAGATATTGGTCTGTAGTTTTCTTTTTTTGTAATGTCTTTATCTGGTTTTAGTATTAGGGTAATGCTGGCTTCACAGAATGAGTTAGAAAGTATTCCCTTTGCTTCTATCCTCTGAAAGAGATTATAGAGAATGGGTATAACTCTTAAATATTTGGTAGAATTTACCAGTGAACTGGGTATTTACCCCAAAGATACAAATGTAGTGATCCGAAGGGGTATGTGCACCCCAATGTTTATAGCAGCAATGTCCACAATAGCCAAACTATGGAAAGAGCCAAGATGTCCATCAACAGATGAATAGATAAAGAAGATGTGGTATATATATACAATGGAATATTATGCAGCCATCAAAAAATGAAATCTTGCCATTTACAATGACGTGGATGGAACTAGAGGGTATTGTGCTAAGTGAAATAAGTCAATCAGGGAAAGACAATATCATATGATCTCACTGATATGAGGAATTTAAGAAACAAGACAGAGGATCATAGGGGAAGGGAGGAAAAAATGAAACAAGATGAAACCAGAGAGGGAGACAAACCATGAGAGACTCTTAATCTCAGGAAATAAACTGAGGGTTGCTGGAGTGGAGGGTGGTGGGAGGGATGGGGTGGCTGGGTGATGGACAATGGGAAGGGTATGTGCTATGGTGATCACTGTGAATTGTGTAAGACGGATGAATCACAGACCTGTACCTCTGAAACAAATAACATTATATGTTAAAAAAAAAAAAAAAAAGAAGGTAGTAGGAAGGGAAAAATGAAGGGGGGGAATTGGAGGGGGAGATGAATCAAGAGAGACAATGGACTCTGAAAAACAAACTGAGGGTTTTAGAGGGGAGGGGTGTGGGGGGATGGGTTAGCCTGGTGATGGGTATTAAGGAGGGCACGTACTGCATGGAGCACTGGGTGTTATATGCAAACAATGAATCATGAAACACTACATCAAAAACTAATGATGTAATGTGTGGTGACTAACATAATAAAATAAAATTAATAAAAAAAAGAATTTACTAGTGAACCCACTGGGCTTTGTGCTTTCTGTTTTGGAATGTGAATTATTGATTCAATCCCTTAAAAAATATAGGTCTATTCAGATAATCTGTTTCTATCATTCAAGGAATTAGTCCATTTCATCTAGGGTATCAAATTGTGGGCATAGAGTTGTTCATAGAATTCCTTTATTATCCTTTTAATTTCCGTGAGATCTATAGTGATGTCCCCTCTTTCATTTGTGATATTAAAAATTTGTGTCTTGGCATTTTTGTCTTAGTTAATCTAGCTAGAGATTCAGTGATTTTACTGATTTCTTCAAAGAACTAGCTTTTGGTTCGTCGATTTTCTCTACCGATTTTCTGATTTTGATTTCATTGATTTTTGCTCTAAATCTTGTTCTTTTCTTCTACTTACTTCAGAAATAAGTTACTTTTTTCCCCTAGTTTCCTAATGTGGGAATTTAAATGATTAATTTTATTTTTTTAAAGATTTTGTTTATTTATTCGACAGAGAGAGACACAGCAAGAGAGGGAACACAAGCAGGGGGTGGTGAGAGAGGGAGAAACAGGCTTCCGACGGAGCAGGGAGCCCAATGCAGGGCTTGATCCCAGGACCCTGGGATCATGACCTGAGCTGAAGGCAGACGCTTAACGACTGAGCCACCCAGCTGCCCCTAGATGATTAATTTAAGATCTTTCTTCTTCTCTAATATATGCATTCAATGCCATAAATTTCCATCTAAGCACTGATTTTACTGCATTCCACAAATTTAGATAAATTGTATTTTCATTTTCACTTAGTTCAAAATATTTTAAAATTTCTTGAGATTTCCTCTTTGATCTATTTATTGAAAAGTATGTAATTTAACCTCTACCTATTTGGAGATTTTTCCATTTATGTTTTTGTTATTGATTTCTAATTTAATTCCATTGTGGTCTGAGAGCAGATATTTTATGATTTTTACTCTTTTAAATTCATCTAAGTATGTTTTATGGCCTAGAATTTTGTCTATTTTGGTGAATGTTCTATGTAAACTTGAGAAAATGTGTACTCTGCTGTTGTTGGACGATGTAATGCATGGGTGTGAGTTGTATCCAGTTGATTGATAGTGTTGTTGCATTAATCTGGGTCCTTACTGAATTTCTGTCTGATGAATCTGTCCATTTCTAATACAGTGATATTGAAGTCTGCAACTATGATAGTGGAGTTATCTATTTCTCCTTGGCAGTTCTATCAGGTTTTGCTTCATATAGTTTGATGCTCTGTTATTAGATGCATCCACATTAAGGATTGTTATGTCTTTTTGGAGAATTGACCCCTTTATTACCATGTAATGTCCTTCTTTATCTCTGATAACTTTCCTTAAAGTCTACTCAGTTATGAAATTAATACAGCTACTCCTGTTTTTTTTTTTTATTATTAATGTCAGCATGGTATATTTCTCTATCCATTTACTTTTCATCTGTATGTGTCTTTATATTTAAAGTGGTTTCAGGGCACCTGGGTGCCTCAGTCAGTTAAGTGTCTGCCTTCTGCTTGGGCCATGATTCCAGGGTCCTGGGATCGAGGCCTATGTTGGGCTCCCTGGTCAGCAGGGAGTCTGCTTCTCACTCTCCTTCTGTCGTCTCTCCTGTCTCTCTTAAATAAATAAATAAATAAATAAATAAATAAATAAATAAATAAATAAATAAATAAATATTAAAAAAATAGTGGTTTCATATAGGCACCATATAACTTGTGTTTTTTTGATCCACTCTGATAATCTCTGTCTTTGATTAGTGCATTTACATCATTGACATTCATAGTGATAATTGATATAGTTGGATTAATACCTGGCATATTTGCTAATATTTTCTGTTTGTTGCCCTTGGTTTTGGTTCATAATTTTTGCCTCTCATTCTTTTTCTGCCTTTTGTGGTTTTAATCAAGAATTTTATGTGATTACATTTTCTCTTCTTGGAGAATATCAGTTATACTTCTTTTTAAACTTTTTTTAGTGGTTGCTCTTGAGTTTGTAATATACATTTACAACCAATCCAAGTCCACTTTCAAATAACACTGTATGATTTCAATGGTAGAATAAGAATCTTATAATAACAAAATAATTTTCATTCTTTCCTCCCATACCTTGTGTAATTGCTGTCATTCATTTCAAATATAGAAGCATTAATATTTGTATATACATAAGCATATATATGAATACATTGTTCCTAATATTAGTATTTTGAACAAATTGGTTTTTTTAAAGATTTATTTATTTATTTATTCATAAGAGACAGAGAGAGGCAGAGGGAGAAGCAGGCTCCCTGCTGAGTAGGGAGCCCGATGTGGGACTCGATCCCAGGACCCTGGGATCACGACCAGAGGCGAAGGCAGACGCCCAACCAACTGAGCCACCCAGGCGCCCTATTTTGAACAAATTATCTGTTAGATTAATTAAGAACAATAAAAGTAAAAGTTTTCGTTTTACCTTCACTTATTCCTTCTTTGATGCTTTTCCTTAAATGTAGATTTAAATTTCTGACCTATATTATTTTTGTTTTCTCTAAATAACTTCTTTAACATTTCCTGTGAGGCAGGTCTACTGACAACATATTCCCTCAATTTGTCTGAGAAAATATTTCCTGCTCCTTCACTTCTGAAGGATAATTTCACAGGGTACAGAATTCTAGGTTGGTGGGCTTTTCCACTCTCCAACACTTTAAATATTTCACATCATTCTCTGCTTGCTTGCATGGTTCCTGAGAAGTCAGATGTAATTCTTATCTGGAGGTAAATCTCACAATATTGTGGGGACCTCCCTCTGACTGGGTTCCCCTGGAGTTTTTAACTCTTAGAGTTGTCTACACCAAGACTCCAGAAATTTTATCAATTACAGTTAGGTTTTGCTATCCTAACACTGTTTCCCGTGGTGGTTTATGAGTCTCTGCTCTGGTCACTGTGACTTCCTGTATTTGCCTACCTGTCTCTCCAACTTCAGAGACAGTGGTTTTTCCTCTGTCCTTACCTCTCTTAGGGATCCAAGAGGAGTTATTAACTTTTCAGCCTATCTCACTTGTTAGGATGGTGTTGTGACTTATATGTGGAACCCCCCTTTTTTAAAGATTTTTTGAGAGAGAGAGAAATGGGAGGAGTAGTGGGGGAGGGAGAGGGAGAGAGACAGAAGCCCAAGCACACTCTACACTGAGTACACAGCCCCACACAGGGCTCGATCCTACGACCCTGAGATCAAGAGTCAGATGCTTACCTGACTGAATCACCCAGGCACCCTTGGAACCTGTTTTTTAATCATAAGATTTCTCTCTTTAGTTAAATTCATCTTATGCCTTGTAATCTATTAAAAAAATTGATTAAATATACAAATAATTATTTATTCATAGTAAAATTGAGGCTTGCCTTGGAATCATTTCTTTTTTTTTTTAAAGATTTTATTTATTTATTTGAGAGAGAGAGGGAGAGTGAGAGACAGCACAAGAGGGAAGAGGGTCAGAGGGAGAAGCAGACTCCCCACTGAGCAGGGAGCCCAATGCGGGACTTGACCCCAGGACTCCAGGATCATGACCCGAGCCGAAGGCAGTTGCTTAACCAACTGAGCCACCCAGGCACCCGCCTTGGAATCATTTCTTACAGGGTATTTTATGTAGCTAAAAAAATAGGGCAATGAATTTCAACTCTGATCCTGATGACTTATGTGATAAGATCTTAAGCAAGTTACTAAGCCTCAGTTTCCCCATCAGTAAATCAAGGATAATATATACTTTAAGCCATTATTCTCATTATTCTGTAAATGAACTAATGTGTACAAATTGCCAAATAGGACACAGGGTAGTTACTCAGTCTGTTATTAGTGTTGCTATTTCACATCTGCAGTGTTTTGGAAAATAGCATGGTTAATCAATTGAGTGGAAGAACATAGCCTAACAGATAACATATAGATCATTTATATTGGCCGTGACAGTGTCCATGATGGCTGCTTTGACAATGGAAATCACCGCTATTAAGATATGGCTTAAAAGCAGATATCAATTTCTTCACATTGGTCAATTATAATTTGCCCATAGATTGCACATGTAGTAAGTAATATTTTGATATTTAACTATAGGTTTTTTCCCTCCTACTGCTTCCTTGCATTAGTTACCTTTTCCTGATCATTTAGGTAATAGAACCTAGCAGGCTGGAGTCATGACAGACACTACTCAGAATTAAGTCACTTAATCAGTTTTGAGCTTCACATTAAGCTTTTTAAAAATTCGCAGTAGAAACAATATTATTGAAATCATAGCTTTACTTTGCAGAAAAGGGCCATTTTGAGAGAAGAATTTGCTGAGCCCCAAAGCACTGAGATACTTGAATGACTCATTTTATACCAGAAATCTGAGTAAGGAAGAATGCATGGGTAGAATAGCAGGCCCCAAAGAGGTAAAATTTGGCCTGCATAAAGAAAAAGAGAATTAAATATGACCAGAAGAGGCTTTGTGATTGGGTAAGGAGGCTGACCCCATTGACTAGAGAAAACTACTGCAGGTACAGCATAAAGGTAATGCTCAAGACCAAGAAGATGGATTACACCTCTGCAGAGGCCAGTGAGAATGGCACTTGCACCAGGACCCTTCTCCTGATGACAAAACAACATGAGTGTACCTTCCAATCCCTGCCCCAGGAATTTAGGTTACTTCCAGGAAGAAAATAAGAAGCAGAATTCTGAACTGAATGATAACCCAAAAGAGACTGAATTTTAAGACAAAAGTGTATGTGACAAAGGCCATTAAGCAGAAGAGCTCATATTCTAAGCTAGGTTAAGTTCTGGAGAAATTTTTAAAATTAATTCATTTTCTAACTTTAGAGTTTGTGACCATGTTGAGATATCACATCCACTAACTATATGATCAGCCTTGACGATACCCCAAGCTTTAGTTCTTCTTGGCTAATCTGAGAGCGTCCATCATCTGAAATGATTTTCAAGATTATAAAGAGCAAGGAAAGGAAAAATGTTCTTGTTCAAATAATACTTTCTTCTGTCACAAAATTTTAAATAGGTACATGTATTATTATCATGAGTATTTCAGAACACTACAGTGAAAATTACTTTCTCAAATAGGCACATTATCTTAAACAGATTAAACCTATTTTTGTTATATCTTAATTGAAAAATAACTTTCACAAATATAACTCAAGGAGTTAGCTATCAGGTACAAATATTTTGAAACCTATTATAAACTTAAAAAGAGTTTAGAAAACTAGAATTTTTCTTTTATAAACTGTAAATAAATTTATGAAGTATAGTTATAAAAATAGCCTTTTAAATATGTGAATTAAATTGAAATATTTTTATACAATCAGCCTTAAAATGTTTCAGCCTCGTCTTCAGCTGAGCATAGTGGGTACTCTCTACAATCTGTACGTTTAACCATTTTTATTTGTAACTGCATTTCTGAGTCATGTGCCAAAGTTGATTGTGTTACAGCAAAGCCATTTGAAGTGTTAGCTATAATAGCCATGTTAATTCATAATAGAATTATTAATGTTAGACATAACAAGATTATTAATATCAGGTTTTATATCAGCTATCCTCTTACTTAGTCTTAGTCATGAAGAAAGGTGAGGAGAAAATGAACTTGAGATACCTTTTTGATGTTGTTGTTTTGAAAGCATTAAATCCTAAAAGTAAATATTTAAAAACCATTATCTTCAATAATATTTTTTCTGTTCCTAAAAATTTGATTCAGTGGAGCCATGAGAAGGAGCACTTTTATCTTAATATGCACAAGTTAAATTTTGAAATGTTGTCATGGAAATAGCATACAACTCTCAGTGAGAAAAAAATACACGGTAGTCTACACTCATTAACATTTTTTTTTAAGAGCTGGTATTTACCTTATAATGATGTTATAACTTCAAATTTTTCACAGAATAGTACAAAAGAATTTAAAGAGAAAAAGTAAACAAAACATTTTATGCCTTGCAACACTCTAAAACTGTTATCTAATAACAAAGAAAAAATGATTGTTACCTTCTGAATAAGATAAAAAGTAAAATACCTGAAGCACTGAACATACAACATTATTGTAAATGTCATTATTTATGGACTACCGTGAAGACAGTGGTAAAAAAGCAAGTTTTAATAAAAAGCTTGAAACAGAATCATTTAAAATATCTTAACAATTTAAATCATTGTAACTTTGTGTTTCTTTTCTTCTACATTTTTACTTCATATGATAGTGAAGGCAACACGTTTATAAATAGGCATTCATAAATAGAAATATATCTTACATACTCGAAATATTTATACAGAGTCTTCCACTAGTCTTCTGTAAGCATTCCTATTGTCTATCTACTGCTATCAATTGCAGGCTTGGAAGGCACATTAGCAAACAGATTAACCGATTAAAAAAAAAAAAGAGAAAATGTATCTGTTATTAAAACAGACCTCTGTTAGTGGATGCTGGTTAAGAACCCAAAGAATTTTCTGAACCTTTTGTCCTATCATTTTTGTTGGCATAGTCTGTTCTACATTGCCCTTTGGCCATGTTAATCTTTCATTCCAATGCGTTTTCTTAGTTCAGCTGCAGTTTTTTCCAGTTGGTGAATGTTCCATTGCCATTGTCTTTTATTTGACTGAAGCTTGTTCACCTGACAATGCAAACGCTTAAGAATTGCACCATATCTCTTATGTTGCACCTATTAAAAGAAGAGTACATGTCAACAGGGCTTGAGAAGGGTAAGTAGTAAATAGCCATAAAGGATATTTTGACTACTCTAAAGAAAACACTTGATTAGGAATTACTCACTGTAAATGATAATGGTAATAAAAATAAACAGGTAATACAGTTAAAAAGTTAAATACAGTTAAAAGTTATTACTTTTAATAACTTTTATAAAATATATAAATATATAATTATAAAATAAATACAGTTAAAAAACAGTAATAATAACTATTCAACACTTATTACATGTTAGATACTATACTGAGAGTTTTTTAGATATAATTAAATTCTTATAATACCATATGATGTGGTAGATATTATTATCTCCATTTTTGTACAAAAAAATCTGAAGATCTAAGAGTTTAAGTAATTCAACCAAGGCTTCATAGCTAGCAAGTGATGGTGTTTGAGATCTGAATTCAAGCAAAGCATCTGTGATGGAGTGCCTTCGAGTTATCAAAACAGTTACCAGTTAGGAGAAATGGTTTCATTCCCTATATCCAGTGGTTCATTGAAACATAGACCCATCCATCTCAAAGATCCAAAAGATCATATAGTCCATAATAATAAGTAGAGCAGTATATTTATGCTGAGCCAGACAGTGCTACTACACTGGAAGGCAATGAAGCACAGTGGAAAGTGCAAGGCTTTTGGTGTCAGGCCATGAGAAAGTAGAAAGGAAAAAATTCCTAATATTAGTGTTAGCTATACAAAAAATACCCAATCTTCTAAGACAGCTTTATTGAGATATAATTCACATATCATACAATCCATCCTTTAAAGTGGACAATTCAATGGGTTTTAGTACATTCAGAGTTGTACAACTGCTACCACAATCAATTTTGAGAACATTTTCATTACCTCAAAAAGAAAGATAGTACCCATTAGCAGTGACTTCCCATTCCCACACCCCCCGTCTTAGCACTAGACAATTACTAATCTTTCTCTTTATATAGATTTGCCTATTCTGGATATTTCTTATAAATGTAATCATACAGTACATGGTCTTTTCTGATTGGCTTCTTCAACTTAGCATAATCCTTTTAAGGGTTTACCATGTTGTGGCATGTATTAGTACTTCATTACTTTTTATTGCCAAATAATATTCCATTGTAGAATAATACCAAATTTTATTTACCCAATTCATCAGATAATGGACATTTGTTTCCAGTTTTTGGCTATTATGAACAATGCTGTTATGAACATTCATGTGCAAGTTTTTGTGTGGATTTATATTTTCACTTCTCTAGGGTCTATACCTAGGAGTAGAACTAAGATCATATGGTAATTCTATGTTCAACCACTTGAGGAATTGCCAGATTATTTTCCATAGTGACGGCACCATTTTTACATCCCCATGATTCCTGTGTGAGGGTTCAAATTTCTCCACATCTTGAATCTCCTCTCTGCTTTTCCCCCAGCAAAGGGTACTCCCTGTTTCCAAGCTCCTACCTCAGCATGGCTTCTTTACCTTTATTATGCCATGGGTTCTTTCAACAGTATGGTGAAGAGTATGGACTCCTTAGAATAATGTTTTTAATGCATCAAATAAAACATGCACGATTACAAAGGAAATCAATTATATTGAAACACAACTCTGCAGCAGTAGCAGAGGAACAGGGACCAAGACACTCTAAGTATTCTAAAGTACTGCTGTAAAAATGAAGTGAAAACTTGTCAACTAAAAATTCACATAAATTTCTATAAACTTTGTCTTTTTAAGTCTCCAGTTTTTCTTAATTCTGTAAATTCAGATAATTCATTGAAGTTGGTGAACCAGGCCTACTGGTATGTTGGCAAAATAAAAAAATGATTTGAAAAGGATTAAAATTAGTTTAAATTGAAACATATTAGATATGAAGCTATATTCAAAAGATTTTTTTAAACATTGAATATATTTCTATTTAAAAATATATATTCACTATATATATTTATATATAATATATATTCATTGGTATATTCAATAGAATATATTCATAGGGAGAGTATAATAACTAAATATGCCCATACTCCTGTTCATAGAATATACTCATAGAAATAAAATAACTAAAACAAATTTTTGGTTAATCAATACATTTGGTCAGTTTCACAGTAGCATATCTCTAAAATTATTCTTCAATAGTTAAGCTATGAAACTAATACACAATGGATCAGAGTAGAGATGTGCAAAGTCCCCTTAGGGGGACCCCAGATCACCAGTCAGAGCTAGATGTCACAGAAGATATTGATGTATCTAAAGAAAGAATGTATCTAAAGAAAGAATATCTTCAGAAGAGGTTTTGTGAAGAATGTAGTACATACACAGGAAGGTGAAGGAGTCATGCACTGGTAGGGTCTATTTATCTGACACAAGTATAACTGTTATGGAGATTGGCTTGAGCACCCAGAGCCAGAGGCCAAGAACAGTCAAACTCAGATGACTGACTTGATTTCCATGCTCACTAACTAAAAACTTGTGATAATTTGGTTTCTACTGTAGTTTCCTTATAAGGAAGAAGCAGCACTAATGACTGACATAAGTTATCTGGTTTCCGTGAGAGTTTTATTATTGTAAATTAATAAACTGGTATGAGTTTTATACATCAGTTTCTTGTGAACTCTTCTAGCATCTCTCCATGTCTACTGAACACTGGGACACTAACAAGATTAAGTTTCTAAGTTCACAAGGCTAAAAGGCAGTTTTGACCAAAAAGTGACTTTATTTTTTTTCACATGCCAATATTTCATTTATCTTATTTTGTTTTATTTGAATTCCAGTTAACATATAGTGTTATATTAGTTTCACGTGTATAATATAGTGATTCAACAATTCGATATATCACCCAGTGCTCATCACCACAGGTGCAGTCCTTAATCCCCATCACCTATTTCACCTGTCCACCCACCCACCTCCCCTCTGGTAACTAATGGAATTTAATAAAAACTTGAAACTAAACAAACAAAAAAACCCAAACACAACCAATTAAGACATCACATCACACACACACACACACACACACACACACACACACACACACACCCACCCCACCATCACCACCACCACCACCACCAACAAATGAGCAAAGGAAAAAAAAAAACAAGAAGTGAATTTATAAAGGCAAAGGTCGCATTGTGAGCCTTCTTGAAAGACAGGCATTTGTTCAGCCTCTACTGGTTACATTCAGACTTTGATATGTGTCTTAATATTCAACCTTGAACATCTGTAGGCACTCAGGATGTAAATGGTTCTGTCTAGAACATAACTTTTTGCCTCTAGGAAGTAGATGGGCTACTACTCTCATTAATTACTGTTGCTGGCTAGGCAGAACTAAGAGCAATAGTGAAGGAGGGGTGGTGCCCACAAAACACAGTGGCAAAAAGAAAGCAAAGCCCTGTATAAGCCAAATCTCACCTCATTTCACTACTTTTTTTTTGTTCCCTCCATTCTAGCCACAGTGTTCTTCTATTCTCTAAGCCAACATATGTTCTTATCTTAAGACCTTTACACTTGCTTTTTCTTTTTCCTGGAAAGCTCTTCCTCAGATCTGCATGCCTTGCTCCACTTCTTTTAGGATTTTGCTGAAAGAGACCTACTCAGTAAAGATTTTGATGGCTGCAAGATCTAATATTTCACCTTCTCTCTCCCTGCAATACATGTATTACATATTCCCTTCTCTGCTCCATTTTTTTTTGTTCTTAACCCTATCCTTAGCTAACATGCTGTATGTCTTACACATCTTGTTTAGGTCTGTCTCTCCAACTAGAAGGCAAGTTCATGAAGACATATATTAGAAAGGGTTTTATGAAGAATGTAGCACACACATAGAAAAGTGAAGGAGTCACGTGCTATTTTATTCACCACTCCATTGTCAGCCTAAAAAGAGTAACTAGCACATAGTATGAGCTCAATAACTAAGTTGAATAAATTACTGAATAAATATATGAATAAAATGAGACCGCTTTTGGAAACCAAATGACTGCTACCCTACTTTGAGAAGAATGTTATATAAAATATATTACTAAATTCTGTATTGTTCAGAATGTAACAAAGACTCCTAAAATGTCACTGTTTTACCATGGAGAAAATGCTGCACTTAAGAGACTTGGAGCTCACTGGTTGCCATTTGAATATGTCCTGTAACTTCTCTTCTGGTTGTTCAATCTAAAATTATGGTTAAACATATTTATGGAAGTATAAATACATAGATTTTTAAGGCTATGGTTAAATGACTTTTGACAAATGTATACACCCATGTTGTGTGTGTCAGTATTTCATTCTTTTTATCGCTGAATAGTATTCCATAACACGGAAATTCCTCAATTTGTTTATCCATTCTGTTTTTGAGGGACATTTGTAGTGTTTCTCTTTTGGGGCTATTATGAATAAAGCTTCTGTGAACATTCATATGCAAGTTTTATTTTAAGACATATGTTTTCTTTTTTCTTGAGTAAACACCTAGGGATGGAATTGTTGAAGCATACAATAGGTATGTGCTAACTTCTTAATAAACTGCCAAACCATTTTCTAAAGCAGTTGCACCATTTTATAATCTCACCAAAAATGCAAGAGATTTTCAGTTGCTCCACACTTTTGACATTTGGTATTATCATTCATTGTAATTTTAACCTTTCTATTGGTTGTGAAATATCATACTGTGGTTTTAATTTTCACTTCCTTGTGGTTAAAGATGCTGAGCATCTTTTCATGTACTTACTGTGAAATTTGTTTATATCTTTTGCCCATTTTTAAAATGGATTGTTAAGAGTTCTTTATATATAGGCCTTTGATATGTCTTCTCTCAGCTATATGTATTGCAAATATTTTTACTCCTGTGATTTTGTCTTTTCATTCCTTTTTTTTTTTAAGCAGGGGGAGGGGGTGGTGGGTGGGCATGGAAGGAGAGGTAGAGAGAGAATCCTTTTTTTTAATATAAAGATTTTATTTTTTGACAGAGAGAGAGAGAGCGAGAGAGGGAACACAAGCAGGGGGAGTGGGAGAGGGAGAAGCAGGCTTCCCACTGAACAAGGAGCCCATGTGGGGCTAGATCCCAGGACCCTGGGATCATGACCCAAGCCGAAGGCAGACGCCTAATGACTGAGCCACCCAGGTGCCCCAGCAGAGAGAGAATCTTAAGCAGGCTCCCTGTTGGGGGTAGGGCTCAATCTCACAACCCAGAGATCACAACCTGAGCCAAAATCAAGAGTCGGATGCTTAACCAACTGAGCCACCCCAGGCACCTCTATCTTTTCATTTTCTTGAGAGCATCTTTTGAAGAATGAGGTTTCAAAGTTTAAGGTCCAATGTATCAATTTTTTCCATTATGGTTAGTGCATTTTGTGTTCTAAGAAATCTTTGTTTAACCCAAATCTTAATGAAGATATTCTCCTATGGTTTCTTCTAGAAGCTTTACGGTTTTAGCTTTTACATTTAGATCTCTGATCTACTTCAAATGCAGTGTTATGTATGTTGTGAAGTAGGCACAGGGGTTCATTGTTTCCAAACAGATATCCAGTTGTTCCAGCACCATTTATGATAAGGCTTTCCTTTCTTCATGGAATTATCTTGACATCTTTGTCAAATTAACAAAGTGTGATTGATTTTTGAACTGTGTTGTTCCATTGGTCCATTTATTTATTCTTTCACCAATACTACAGTTTCTTAATAATTGTAGCTTCATAATAAATCTTAATATCAGTTAGGGCAATATTACAACTTTATTCTTTTTCAAGTTTGTTTTAGCTAGCTAGATCCTTTGCATTTGTATATCAATTTTAGAACAGCTTGTAAATTTCTACAAAAAATATCTACTGGGAATTTTTTATGGAATGGTGTTGAACCTATAGATTATTTTTGGAGAAAGTTGACACTAAAATATTGAGTTTTATAGATCATGAACATATTATATCATTCCATTTATTGTTCTTTAATTTCTCATTAATATTTTTATTGTAGAAGTTTTACAAATTTTTTTCATTAAATTTCTTAGCAAATATTTTATGTTCTTTAGTGTCAATGAAGAGTTTTATTTTCTTCATTTCACTTTTCAGTTGTTTGTTGCTACTTCACGGAATCTATATAGAATGGAAATAGAATAGAAAAAAATACGATTTTTTGTTTTAACCTTTTATCCTGTGACCTTACTAAATTTACTTGTTTATTAGTCTTTTTGTAGATTCTTTAGGATTTTCTACATAAGCAATCATGCTGTCTGTAAATATAATTTTACTTCTTTACAATCTTTATGCCTTATTTTCTCTTGCTTTATAGCACTGATTAGGACCTCTAATATGTTTTAGGTAGGATAATACATCTTTGCCTTGTTTCCAATCTTTGGGGGAAAATCATTCAACATTTTATAGTAAATATGATGTTGTTAGCTGTAAGTTGGTTTATAGATGCCCTTAATTAGGCTGAGAAAATTTCCTAGAATTCTATTCTTAATTCGCTAAGAGTTGTTATATGAATGGTGTTGAAATTTGTCTAATGCTGTTTCTGCAACTATCAAATTATTTCTTTTTAACTCCTTCGATTTTGTTAATGTACCGAATTACATTGTTTACTCTTTGAAAAGTGAAAATCAAAACACTCTCTCTCTATATATATATATAGGTAAATACAATAGACAAATGGAGAGGTCACAGCTAATGGGTATGGAATTTCTGTTTTGAGGTGATGAAAATTTCTAAAATTAACTGAAGTAATGGTTACAAATTATCTGTGAATATACCAAAAATCATTGACTTATGCACTTTCAATGGGTGAATTGTATCTCAATAAAGTTGTTTTTAAAAATCAGAATAGTGGTAGCCTAAGGAAAGGGGTACAAAAGAATTCCCTAAGCATGAATGGGCAAGTTTTACATCTTGATCTAGGTAATGGTAACATGGGTGTAAATATATATCATAGTCAAAATTAATCAAGCTAAACCTTTTAATTTGTGTACTTACTCTTATAATTATACCTCAATGAAGATTAGAGTAAAAAATTAATAGGTAATCTCAAATTCCTTTCCAAAATACTTTTTACCAATTTACATTCATACCAATAGTATATTAAAATTCAAGTGCTCCACATATTGCCAACTATAATATTGATAAACTGAGGGACTAAATATGGGACCCCATTGTGGTTTTAATTATTAGTCGGTTATTATTAATTAGGTTAGTAATTTTTCCCATTATTTTTTGGATATTCATGTTTCAAAAAATAAGACTTTTCATATCATATGCTCAATGTTCTACTGGTTTGACATCTTATCTCTTAGTCACTTATATAAATCACAAATACCTTCTCTCAAAATGAGTTTTCTCTTCTCTATTGTTATGGTGCATTTATTATTAATAATCTAGAAATTTATGATATTGTCAAAAGTAATATTTAATCATGCAGTTTGAGTGTGTGTCTTTTAAAAGAAATACTTCTCTGACACAAGTGGGTAAGTTTGTCTCCTATATTGTCTTTAATCTTCCTGGAAATGGTTATATGTGTGTATTATAAGACAGAAATACAATTTTATTTCTAAATTTGCTTTATTTTTCCATATGGCTAACCTATTTTGTTTGTACCATTTATGATTGATTATATCTGTATTCTTATTTCTATTTCATTAATCATTTTATTTCTATTTTAATGCCACTGATAGTGTCTATTTATAATTTTATAATAAATCTTGATCTAGAAGGTAAAAAAATAATCACTTATTCAGATTACTAGAAAAATGTAAGATAAAGTAATGATGTTTCTTAGATAAATGTTTTGTAAAGGTGAGGATTTTTATCTTCAAATTCCTCAGATGCTTTCTTATTGTGGCAAATTAGCCACAAGCAAATTAATCACAAGTAAATGCATCTTTTTAGTTTTCAAATTAATGTCTTAAGGGTGAAAATTACTTGCCCTCAACAACAGATTCTTTTCCATTTTTGTTCTCCATTCATTTAATAATGACCATAGAAATCTACTAGTGGTACCCCAGGGGCGCCTGGGTGGCTCAGTCGTTAAGTGTCTGCCTTTGGCTCAGGTGATGATCCCAGGGTCCAGGGTTCGAGCCCCACATTGGGCTCCCTGCTTGGTAGGAAGCCTGCTTCTCCCTCTCTCACTCTCCGAGCTTATGTTCCCTCTCTCGCTGTGTCTCTCTCTGTCAAATAAATAAAATCTTTAAAAAAAAAAAGTCTACTAGTGGTACCCCAAATTCAATCTCACTTTCAGTTTTGCATATCAGGTTTTTTAATTTTTAATAATAGAAAATATAAAGTCAGAGAGGTTTAGAATACTAATGACTTCCATTGTCTCTTACTCTATTTTAAAGAGTTTCTGATGTCTCTCTAGTAATGGTCATCCTTTTTCACTTGATAATCTCTGCTTTCTAGACATTAATTGAGAACCAAGGTGTTGGTGGAATAAGACCTATAATAATTCTAGGCCACATTTTAATAGGAATGAGTGCTTGCTTTGTTTGAATACATTCCACATATTTAAGTATCTAAATGAGGGAGTTATCTCTATTAATGATTTGAACTTTACTTTTTATAGTTCTTTTTTGTTCTCTAGCTGTTTTAGAAATTGAGAGTAAACTATGTAAATTATAAATATGGTATAAGCTTAAGAAATACCGTAAAACATTGAAATCAGATAATTAAGACTTACCTCTATTTCTTTTCTTAATTTTTCATGTGTCTTTTTTTCTTCTTCAAGAAAACAAGTTTTTTCAGTGATAGATTCTTTTATAGTTATAATTTTATCCTTTAACTTTGTAATGTCTTCCTGTATGTTTATAAAGTTTAAAATATACAAGTCAAACAATGAATGGTCAATATAAGTCCAACATTTTCAGTATTTCTATAATTTAAAAAAACTAACCATCACATTTAATTTCAGTAAACAGGATTAGAATATTATTTTTATAGGTACAAATAAAGAACTGTTATTCAAACAAATAAACCTTTGATTTAAAAACTTAAAATTAATAAGTGCAAGTAAGATATAAAAAAAAGTGGTAGTCATGTCATACTGGCCATTGCCCAGCAACAGTAACTCATAATATAGTATATGTTAATTAAATTGAATTTAAATTAAAAAAATAATAAAAATAAAAATCTTAAATTAAAACTAAGAAAAGCGGTAGTCATAGGGGCAATTGCCCAATAACAGTATAAAGGATACTTTTAAATTCTCTAGCAAGAAATGACAGATATATTGAGTTTATATCTCCCATTGTCTTCAAAAAATAGTATTAAAAATACTACATAGTAGTATTTAAAATTTATTTTAAATTTAAAGTATTTAAAATAGTATTAAAAAAGAAAAATTAATAAGGTACAATTATTAATTGTTATTGTTTATATAATAGCATTAAGCATACAAAATTGATTTGAATTGGTCAGATCCATTAGCCTAAGAAGATAGGGCTTCAACATTTTTGTGAGTCACACTTTCTGAAACAATGGATTAATTGTTCACTGCAATTTTGTTTGACCATCTATTTTTATTAATCCACTGAGGATTTGAGAACAACTCCCTTATGTCTTTGTACATTTGGTGTAGTTGTTACATAACCCATGTATTTAAGTTTTTAAAAGTTGTGAAAATAGTTTCTGACTCTAATTAAGGCAGCTATGGACATTTTATTAATGATAAATGTATTACTAAGTGTACTTGCAAAAAAGGAGTAATAGAAAAAGTTATGATAAGTGGTATTTCAAACCTGTACTTGTTTTATGCGATTTCCTTCTGGATTTTGGAGATTTTGCATAAGTTCCTCTTTTGTTGTTTTTAGTTTTTTAACAAGATCTCGTTTTTCATGTAGTGCAGTCATGAATGACCATTTGCTTTCTACTTCCCCCAAACTATCTTTATGCTCTTTTATTTTTGCATAATATTCATTATATCTTATCATGTGTTCCTCAAAGTCTTCTTGGGCTGCTTCTATGTCAAATTTAAGCTTGACATTTTCTGTATGTAAGGATTTGATTTGAGTTTCCAGGTTCCCACACTGAAGTTTGGCATGCTCTATGGCAGCATCTTGCTGATAAATCTGCCTTTCTGTTTCTTTAGTTTCTGCAGAGACAGATGCTATTTGTTTTTCAAGTTTATGGAGTTCATTCTGTAAAATATTTCAATATTATTATTATTAATTCATGATATTCAACATTAAGAATGTTATTGTTTTGATCCATAAGTCTGTAGTAAAATCACAACATAAAAAATACATATTTATCAGATATAGAAAAATTGATATACAATAAAAGGAACCATTCAATAAGTAACAAAATTATTTTATAATGTTGAAGGGAGCCCAGAGTTATATATTTCTTACTTTTTAATGTTCATCTAATTCAAAATATTAAAATTTTATCATTTGTACCTACAAACTCAACAGGAGATTGAAGAAAAGAATAGCAGCAACTCTCTGAACAAAAAAGCGACCACTTTCTGGAAGGTAGGAAATATGGAGAAGTGAATCCGAGGCGATATACGGGAAGACAGACCGCAGGGGTAGGGAGCCTCCATCAGCCCCTACCAGCGAGCAATAGAGCAGTGGAGCACAAGATCGGAACTTTTAGAAGTTTGGTTCACTGAGGGACGTCACTCCAGTGGCTAAGCGGGGGATGGAACCCTTGCTGGGACAGTGTGGTCTTGGGACCCTCAGGGTCACAGAAAGACTGGGGGTGCCTGAGTATGGCAGAGCTCCCAGGTATTGGAGCAGGGAAGCCGGCTGCAAAGACGGAGCCGAGGAGTGGGCTCTCAGCTCGGGGTGGCCATAAACCATCATCCGCGGCACAGTCTGGCCACTGCTCTTCCAGCAGAGACCCAACAAGTGGCAGATCTGGGGAGACTCTCTCCTTTTCCTCCCCTGGGAGGAGTGGCACGGCAGCGCACTGCAGGAATCTGCTGGGTTTGGAGACTCCACATGGGGTCGGGTACCAGAGATAGAAATGCTCAGTCACAGGCCGGGTGAGCACAGAGTGCAGCCAGAGACCAGGGAGACAGGAGTGACTGGCTGCTTTTCTCTGAGGGCACACTGAGGAGTGGGGCCCTGAGCTCTAGGCTCCTCTGGGACCAGAGACTGGGAGGCCTCCATTTTCATTCTTGTCCTCCAAAGCTGTACAGAAAGCTTGCAGGGAACAAAAGCTACAGCAAACCGGAGCAGATTACTTAGCCTAGCCCCTAGCAAGGGCGGGGCAATTCTGCCTCAGGCAAAGACATTTGAGAATCACTGCAACAGGCCCCTCCCCCAGATGATTAGCAAGAACAGCCAGCCAAGACCAAGTTTACCAATCAATGAGAATGGCAAAACCCCCACACTAAGGGAGTACAGCACATAGAATTCATGGCTTTTTCCCCCATGATTCTTTAGTCTTTCAAAGTTAATTTTTTTAATTTTATTTTCTTCTTTTTCTATTTTTTTAGTTGAATTTTTCTTCTTTCCTTTTTCAACCAACAGCTTATCAATCCCTTTTTTAACATCTTTTCTAATTTTTCATTTTACAGTCATATTCTATCTCTTCATTGTATTTAACCTTACTTTTTGAATATATATAAGTTTTTCTTTAAAATTTTGGGATACAGTTTCTTCTAACAGACCAAAATATACCCTAAATCTAGTGTATGACGTTGTCCTAGTCTCCCGCCTGTTCACAATCTTTTTTTTTAAATTTTTTTCATTCTTTTTTCAACCAACTTATCAATTCCTTTTAAAAAATCTTTTTTAATTTTCGTCTTTACAGTCATATTCTATCCCTTCATTGTATTTACCCTTATTTGTGTGTGTGTGTGTGTGTGTGTGTGTGTGTGTGTGTGTGTGTGTATTTCTTTCTTTAAAATTTTGGGAGGCAATTTCTTCTAACAGACAAAAATACACCCAAAATCTAGTGTGTGGCTCTGTTATTTTCACCAGGCTGATCATATTCATTTTCCCCCCTTTCCTTTCCCCCGGGTTTCAGGTCTCTTCTGATTTGTTTAGTGTATATTTTTCTGGGGCCTTTGTTACCCTTTTAGCATTTTTTTAGCATTTTGTTCTCTCATTCATCTATTCTCCTCCGGACAAAATACAAGACGGAAAAACTCACCTCAAAAAAAAGAACAAGAGGCAGTACCGATTGCCAGGAACCTAATCAATACAGACATTAGTAAGATGTTGGAACTAGAGTTCAGAATGACGATTATAAAGATACTAGCTGGGCTTGAAAAAAGCAAAGAAAATACCAGAGAATCCCTTTCTGGAGAAATAAAAGAACTAAAATCTAACCAAATCAAAATAAAAAAAGGCTATTGATGAGCTACAATAAAAAATGGAGGCTCTAACTGCTAGGATAAATGAGGCAGAAGAGAGAATTAGTGATATAGAAGATCAAATGATGGAGAATAGAGAAGCTGAGAAAAAGAGATAAACAACTACTGGATCATGAGGGCAGAATTTGAGAGATAAGTGATAACATAAAACGAAACAACATTAGAATAATTGGGATCCCAGAAGAAGAAGAGAGGGGCAGAAGGTATATTGGAGCAAATTATAGCAGAGAACTTCCCTAATTTGGGGAAGGAAATAGGCATCAAAATCCAGGAGGCACAGAGAACCCCCCCAAAATCAATAAAAATAGGTCAACACCGCGACATCTAATAGTAAAACTTACGAGTCTCAGAGACAAAGAGAAAATCCTGAAAGCAGCTCAGGACAAGAGGTCTGTAACCCACAACGGTAGAAACATTAGATTGGCAGACCTATCCACAGAGACCTAGCAGGCCAGAAAGGACTGGCATGATATATTCAGAGCACTAAATGAGAAAAATAGGCAGCCAAGAACACTATATCCAGCTAGGCTGTCATTGAAAATAGAAGGAGAGATAAAAAGGTTCCAGGACAAACAAAAACTAAAAGAATTTGCAAACATCAAACCAGCCCTACAAGAAATATTGAAAGGGGTCTTCTAAGCAAAGAAAGAGCCTAAAAGTAACATAGACCAGAAAGGAACAGAGACAATATACAGTAACAGTCACTTTAAAGGCAATACAATGGCACTAAATTCATATCTTTCAATAGTTACCCTGAATGTAAATGGGCTAAATGCCCCAATCAAAAGACACAGGGTATCAGATTGGATAAAAAAGCATGACCCATCGATATGCTGTCTGCAAGAGACTCATTTTAGATCCAAAGACACCGGCAGGTTTAAAGTGAGGGAGTGGAAAACCATTTACCATGCTAATGGACACCAAAAGAAAGCTGGGGTGGCAATCCTTATATCAGACAAATTAGATTTTAAACCAAAGACTATAATAAGAGATGAGGAAGTACACTACATCATACTTAAAGGGTCTATCCAACAAGACGATCTAACAATTTTAAATATCTATGCCCCTAACATGGGAGCAGCCAATTATATAAGCCAATTAATAACAAAATTAAAGAAATACATTGACAATAATACAATAATAGTAGGGGACTTTAATACCCCCCTTCACTGAAATGGACAGATCATCTAAGCAAAAGATCAACAGGTAAATAAAGGCTTTAAATGACACACTGGACCAGATGGACTTCACAGATATATTCAGAACATTCCATCCCAAAGCAACAGAATACACATTCTTCTCTAGTGCCCATGGAACATTCTCTAGAATAGATCACATCCTGGGTCACAAATCAGGTCTCAACCTGTACCAAAAGATTGGGATCATTCCCTGCATATTTTTGGACCACAGTGCTTTGAAACTAGAACTCAATCATAAGAGGAAAGTTGGAAAGAACTCAAATACATGGAGGCTAAAGAGCATCCTACTAAAGAATGAATGGGTCAACCAGGAAATTAAAGAAGAATTTAAAAAATTAATGGAAACAAATGAAAATGAAAACACAACGGTTCAAAATCTTTGGGATGCCGCAAAGGCAGTCCTAAGAGGAAAGTACATAGCAATACAAGCCTTTCTCAAGAAACAAGAAAGGTCTCAAATACACAACCTAACCCTACAGCTAAGGGAGCTGGAGAAAGAACAGCAAATAAAGCCTAAACCCAGCAGGAGAAGAGAAATAATAAAGATCAGAGCAGAAATCAATGAAATAGAAACCAAAAGAACAGTAGAACAGATCAACGAAACAAGGAGCTTGTACTTTGAAAGAATTAACAAGATTGATAAACCCCTGGCCAGACTGATCAAAAAGAAAAGAGAAAGGACCCAAATAAATAAAATCATGAACAGAAGAGGAGAGATCACAATCAACACCAAAGAAATACAAACAATTTTAAGAACATATGAGTAACTATATGCCAGCAAAGTAGATAATCTGGAAGAAATGGATGCATTCCTAGAGACGTATAAACTACCAAAACTGAACCAGGAAGAAATAGAAAACCTGAACAGATCCATAACCAGTAAGGAAATTGAAGCAGTAATCAAAAATTTCCCAACAAACAAGAGCCCAGGGCCAGATGGCTTCCCAGGGGAATTCTACCAAACATTTCAAGAAGAATTCATACCTATTCTTCTGAAGCTGTTTCAAAGAATAGAAATGGAAGGAAAACTTCCAAACTCATTTTAAGAGGCCAGCATTACCTTGATCCCAAAATCAGACAAAGACCCCCAATAATCAAAAAGAACTATAAACCAATATCCCTGATGAACATGGATGCAAAAATTCTCACCAAAATACTAGCCAATAAGATCCAACAGTACATTAAAAGGATTATTCACCACGACCAAGTAGGATTTATTCCTGGCTGCAAGGTTGGTTCAACATCTGCAAATCAATCAATGTGATACAATACATTAATAAAAGAAAGAACAAGAACCATATGATCCTGGGGCTCCTGGGTGGCTCAGTTGGTTAAGCGTCTGCCTTCAGCTCAGCTCATGTTCCCAGGGCCCTGGGATCAAGCCCCGCATCGGGCTCCCTGCTCGGCGGAGAGAATGCTTCTCCCTTTCCCTATGCCTGCTCCTCTGCCTGCCCCTCTGCCTACTTGTGCTCTCTGTCTCTCTGTCAAATAAATAAATAAATAAATCTTAAAAAAAAAAAGAACCATATGATCCTCTCAGTAGATGCAGAAAAAGCATTTGACAAAGTACAGCATCCTTTCTTGATTAAAACTCTTCACAGTGTAGGGATAGAGGGTACATACCTCAATATCATAAAAGCCATCTATGAAAAACCCACAGTGAATATCATACTCAATGGGGAAAAACTGAGAACTTTTCCCCTAAGGTCAGGAACACGGCAGGGATGTCCACCATCACCACTGCTGTTCAACATAGTTCTAGAAGTCCTAGCCTCAGCAATCAGACAACAAAAAGAAATAAAAGGCAAAGAAGAAGTGAAACTCTCACTTTTTGCAGATGATATGATACTTTATGTGGAAAACCCAAAAGACTCCACTCCAAAACTGTTAGAACTCATACAGGAATTCAGTAAAGTGGCAGGATATAAAATCAATGCACAGAAATCAGTGGCATTTCTATACACCAACAACAAGACAGAAGAAAGAGAAATTAAGGAGTCATTCCCATTTACAATTGCACCCAAAACCGTAAGATACCTAGGAATAAATCTAACCAAAGAGGCAAGGATTCTGTATTCAGAAAACTATAGAATACTCATGAAAGAAATTGAGGAACACACAAAGAAATGGAAAAACGTTCCATGCTCATGGATTGGAAGAGAAATATTGTGAAAATGTCTATGCTACCTAGAGCAATCTACACATTTAATGCAATCCCTATCAAAATACCATCAACTTCTTTCAAAGAAATAGAACAAATAATCCTAAAATTTGTATGGAACTAGAAAAGACCCCGAATAGCCAGAGGAATGTTGAAAAAGAAAAGCAAAGCAGGTGGCATCACAATTCTGGACTTTAAGCTCTATTACAAAGCTGTAATCATCAAGACAGTATAGTACTGGCACAAAAACAGACACAAAGATCAATGAAACAGAATAGAGAGCCCAGAAATGGACCCTCAACTCTATGGTCAACTTATCTTCGACAAAGCAGTAAAGAATGTCCAATGGAAAACAGACAGTCTCTTCAACAAATGGTTGGGAAAATTGGATAGCCACACGCAGAAGAATGAAACTGGACCATTTCCTTACACCACACATAAAAATAGACTAAAATGGATAAAAGACCAAAATGTGAGACAGGAATCCATCAAAATCCTAGAGGAAAACACAGGCAGCAACCTCTTTGACCTCAGCAACTTCTTCCTAGACACAGCTCTGAAGGCAAGGGAAGCAAGAGTAAAAATGAAATATTGGGACTTCATCAAGATAAAAAGCTTTTGCACAACAAAGGAAAACAAGTCAACAAAACCAAAAGACAACTGACAGAATGGGAGAAGATATTTGCAAATGACATATCAGATAAAGGGCTAGTATCCAAAATCTATAAAGAACTTATCAAACTCAACACCCAAAGAACAAATAATCCAATCAAGAAATGGGCAGAAGACCTGAACAGACATTTCTGCAAAGACATCCAAATGGCCAACAAACACATGAAAAAGTGCTCAACATCACTCGGCATCAGGGAAATCCAAATCAAAACCTCAATGAGATACCACCTCACACCAGTCAGAATGGCTGAAATTAACAAGTCAGGAAACAACAGATGCTGGCAAGGATGTGGAGAAAGGGAAACCCTCCTACACTGTTGGTGGGAATGCGAGCTGGTGCAGCCACTCTGGAAAACGGTATGGAGGTTCCTCAAAAAATTGAAAATAAAGCTACCCTATGACCCGCAATTGCACTACTGGGTATTTACCCCAAAGATAAAAATGTAGTGATCCGAAGGAGCAGATGCACCCCAATGTTTATAGCAGCAATGTCCATAATAGCCAAACTATGGAAAGAGCCAAGATGTTCATCAACAGATGAATAAAGATGTGGTATATATATACAATGGAATATTATGCAGCCATCAAAAAATGAAATCTTGCCATTTGCAACGACGTGGATGGAACTGGACGGTGTTATGCTGAGTGAAATAAGTCAATCAGAGAAAGACAAGTATCCTATGATCTCACTGATAGGAGGAATTTGAGAAACAAGACAGAGGATCATAGGGGAACAGAGGGAAAAATGAAACAAGACAAAATCAGAGAGGGAGACAAACCATAAGAGATGCTAAATCTCAGGAAATAAACTGAGGGTTGCTGGAGTGGAGGGTGATGGGGTGGGAAAGAAAGGGTGGCTGGGGGATGGACATTAGGGAGGGTAAGTACTATGGTGAGTGCTGTGAATTGTGTAAGAGTGCTGAATTACAGACCTGTTCCCCTGAAACAAATAATACATTATGTGTTAATAAAAAATTTTTTAAAAATTTTATCATTTGTGTTAACATTTATTTGTAAAAGTTACTCTATAATCATTTAAATAATATATTTATGGACATCAGAAGTACTCACTGAAGAAAGTTAATACGATAAAAATGATAAAGCCCTAGGGTAAAAATCAAAAGGTCTGGGTTCCAGGGCCTTACTGCCATTTACTAGTTGGTATGATCATACATAGCAAACTTAATTGCCCTATCCAAATCTCACTTTCTTCATTTGTAAATGAGTATAAAGATGTCTGCCTTACCTCTCTGGGACAGTTGGCATTTCTCACCAGCACCTCCTTTTTAAAACCTACTTTTCACACCACCATTCTTCTCTGGTTCTCAGATATCTGAGCATTCCTTCTCAATCTCAATTGTTCCTTCAAATACAGGTCTTCTTCAGGGTGCAATTATCATAATTTCCTCTGCTCATTCTATGTATACTCCTTGGGTAATCTTATCCATACTTACATATTGAGCTACATATATGCTGATGATTCACAGAACATAGTGGCTGTTGAGTCCTACACCCAGGTGCCACTGGCCATCTCAAATCAGACCAGTCAGACTAATCCTACTCCCCTTCCCATCCTGTTCTTCCTTGCATTACTTATCTATTGTCAGAACCATAAGACCTCAGTGACAATTAATATTTATTGCTCACAGGAGTGAGAACAGTTGGAGTTGGCCAGATGTTGACACTGGTTAGATTTGCTCAAATGTCTGGGCTTGACTGGCTGTAAGATGGTTTGGTTTGGCTGACTGGGTGGCTGTGGTATCTTGGCTTTGCTTCATATGTATCTTATCCTCTAGGGGGCTAGGTTAGGCATGTCCTCAAGATGACAGGAGATGCAAAAGAATGAAAGTCCAATTATGGAAGAGCTTTTTCAAGCTTCTATTTATAATACTTGGTAATATCCCAGTTAGTCACATGATGAAACTCACAGTCAAAGGGTAGAAGTATGATCACCTACTGTAATGATACATGGCAAGGGTGTAACTATAGACAAAGATGAGGATCTGGGACCAAAAATGCAAATTGCCACTCCCCTAGTTTCCCAAACTAATTAACTAATGGTACTACTTTGGGAGCCAGCCTTAATTCCTTCCTTCTATTTGCTATTTATATCTCTTCACCAAATTTTATAGATCCTCTCACCAAAACAACTCTGCAGACCATCATCCATTCTTTTTTTTTTTTCCCTATCTAGTATAGCATTCTCTTTAAATAAATTTATAATTTTGGGAAGGAGCAGTGCATTAAAAAGACAGACCCAGTTATCCTTTTCCTGGCAGAGATGAGAGAGAAAAGTACAACATGCTGATGAACCTCAATTTTTATCTCCAGCTCTGAGATTTCAAATGCCCACTTGACATTCCTCTTTGGATACCCAATAGACATCTAAACTATTCATGTTCAGAAAAGAATAATCTATACACCCAACATGTTCCTCCCCTAGTCTTCCTGATTTCGATAAATTGCACCACTTTACACCTAATTAATACTCAAGATCTACAAGTCATTCTTGATTCTTCTCTTTACCTAATCCCCCCACAACCTACTTACCAGCAAAGCTTGATGGTTGGGCCTCCAACATAAAATCCCAAATTGACTTCTGACCAATTTTTGTAGTGTGGCCTGCCTCCTGCCTGGTCTTCTTATTTCTATTCTTCCCTCTCTCCCACAATCATGTTCCACATATTAGATGGAAGAATCTTTCAAAAACATAAGGCCTATCTTATTACCTCCCTGCTCAAGACCTTCCAGTGATTTCCTATTGCAGTAATAATAAAATTTAAATTCCTTAATGTGGCTTATAAGGTCATATATCCTCTAGTCACTATTTACTGTGCCATCCCTCTCATGTTTTACTCTCCCCTCTTCCAGCCTCCTTTCTGTTTATTAAATATGCCTAGTGCCTTCTCATTTGAGGATATTTGTAATTGCTCTCTCAACCTTAGGACTTCTCTACCCCTAGTTATTACCTGTTGGGGTCTTTGTCTTTCACAATTCAGCTATATTATTACTCTTCAAATAGTCTTCCCTGAATTAAAATATAAATTAACCACCTATCTTTCTCCTTGAGTTACTCTCTACACATTATTGTATTTCCTTTGTAACACATCCGTTAATGGAATTACCTTTTTTGTTTATTTCTTTATTGCCTGCCTCCCCTGACTAGAAAGTAAGCCCCATGGGTGCAGTAACTTTGTCTTCTTTACCATTATCTTCTCAGTGTTTAAAATAGTACTTGGTAAAATGAAGGTGATCAATAAATATTAAATGATTGAATGAGTGATGCACAGGGACATAGGCACGGCCAGCTAGATCAGGCTATTGACACTATTGATCAATATGGGGAAAGATGGTATTTCCACTGATTTGGTCATCATCTCTTCTCTCTCCTGGACTAATGTAATAGACTATTAATGTTTCTCCCTGGCTTTAGTCAATTCCTCCTTCAACCCATTTCTACCCTTTCACTAGAATTTGTTGATGCTGTTCTCCTTCTCCTCATGCCAAAGCCCTCCTCCTCCTTTTACCCCTCCTCTTTTCTTCTTCCTTCCCTTCCTCTTCCCCTCTCCTTTTTTTTTGTTTATAGATTTATTGATGTAGAATTTACATAAACTGCACATATTTAAACTTTACAACTGATGAGTTTTGACTTACTTTTATGTTCATGAGACATCACAATAAAGATAATAAACATATCTATTACCCACAAGTTTCCTCCTGCCGCTTTGCAATCCATCCTTCTCTCCCATCTCTCCATTCCCAATCATTCATTCGCTCTCTATCACTAAAGATAAGTTTGCATTTTCAAGAATTTTACAAAAATAGAATCTCACCATATATATTTTTTTAGTCTCACCACTTTCACTCAGCATAATTACTTTTAGATACATCTGTATTGTTGTATATATCAGTGGCTCTTCCTTTTTATTGCTGAGTAGCATTCCATTGTATGGATATACCACACTTTGTTCTGATGGGTATTTGGGTTGTATGCAATTTTCCAGTGAGCATACACTTTCATTTCTCTTGGGTAAACAAATATCTAGAAGTTGAATGGCTGAGTTATACAGTAATTATATCTTAATTTTTTAAGAAAATGTAAACTGTTTCCAAAGTGCTTGTACTGAACATCTGTGAATAAAAAGTTTTACTTCCTCCTTTCAATATGGATCCCTTTTATTTATTTTTCTTTCATGACTGCACTTGCTTGAACCACCAGTACCATAGAAATAACAGAAGTGGTAAGACCACATATCCTTGCCTTGTTCCTCATCTTAGGAGAGAAACATTCAGTTTTTCACCATTAGGTATGAAGTTGGCTATAGGATTCATAAAGGGATGTATATGCCCTCTTTTAGATTAAGGAAGTTCTACTCCTAATTTCCTAGAGTTTTTATCATGAATGGATGTTGGATTATGAAAAGTATTTTTTATGCATCTATAGTTCTCTTTCTAAAATATAAATGTAATCATTTGCTCTCTTGCCTAAAGCCCATCAAAATCTTCCCATCACTTTTAGAATAATGTCCAAGTTTCTTAATATGCAGGTTAGTAATGTCCACAATAGAGGCATGAACACAAATTTAACGCTGAAGACGGAATGATCACAAAGCGATATTTCAGTTGAGTTTAAAAGAAGACAGCTGGAGTTCACTTGAATATTGGGTATCTAGGACAGGTTTAAGGGTTAGGGGGTGAGGAGGATGGTATTCCGGACCTCAAAACATACCCTGTGCTATACTGCCACCAAACTACATATACAGTTAACCCTTGAGCAACACAGGTTTGTGCTGCATGGGTCCGTGTATAGGCAGATTTTTTATATATATAAATACACTACAGTACTGTAAATGTATTTTCTCTTCCTTATAATTTTTTTTAAGATTTTATTTATTTGAGAGAGTGAACACGCGCGCGCGAGAGAGAGAGCACAAGCCAGGGGGAGAGGCAAAGGGAGAAGTAGACTGGTGAGCAGGAAGCCCAATGCAACTTGCAACTCAGGGCTTGATCCCAGGACCCTGGGATCATGACCTGAGCCAAAGGCAGTTGTTTAACCAACTGAGCCACCCAGGCGTCCGCCTGTGATTTTCTTAATGACATTTTTTTCTCTAGCTGACTTTATTGTAAAAATACAGTATATAATACATGTAACTTAAAGATCTGTCTTAACTGACTGTTTATGTTATTGTTAAGTCTTCTAGTCAATAGTAGCCTATTGTAGTTAAGTTTTGGGGTAATCAAAATTTATATGTGGATTTAACTGGGCCAGACGTTAACACTCCTAACCCCCACCTTATTCAAGGGTCAACTGTAGTTCTATGAATGTATCAAATGCTATTTCAGGCCTCTGTGAATTCTCTCAGAAACCTGTTGTCCGGAATACCATCCTCCTCACCCCCTAACCCTTAAACCTGTCCTAGATACCCAATATTCAAGTGAACTCCAGCTGTCTTCTTTTAAACTCAACTGAAATATCACTTTGTGATCATTCCATCTTCAGCGTTAAATTTGTGTTCATGCCTCTATTGTGGACATTACTAACCTGCATATAATTATTTATTTCGTTGTCTCCCTCTTCAATAGATGAGTGAGGACAATGTTTGGCAAAATGCTTAATAAAAAGTAGGCCCTCAAGGGGCGCCTGGGTGGCTCAGTTGGTTAAGTGGCTGCCTTTGGCTCAGGTCATGATTCCGGGTCCTGGGAATGAGCCCCACATCGGGCTCCATGCTCAGCAGGAAGCCTGCTTCTCCCTCTCCCACTCCCCCTACTTATGTTCCCTCTCTCGCTGTCTCTCTGTCAAATGAATAAATAAATAAAATCTTAAAAAAAAAAAGTAGGCCCTTGATATAAGTGAAATAACCCCTGTGAAACTCATTGAAGACTGAGAAGGTTTACAGAAAATTTCTTCATAAGAAGCTAAGACATTATTATTTTTATATTATATTGTCTTGCAAAAAATGTATTCTTTTCTAAAAGCGACTATGCAATGCAAATATTTATGAGATCCATATTTAGTATAATTATTATCGTCACAGCTCTGCTGATGCATTAATACCTAAAGCCAACATCAAAATCTAGCTCTATATTGTCCACCAGGGCCCCAGCAGGATTCTTTACATATATTTACAAATATTAATTCATTTAATCCTCATGAAAACCTTGTAAGCAGGTCATATTATTATCTCCATTTTACAAATACCAAAACACAAGCACAGAGAAATTAAACCATGGCACTGAAAGTGGCAAACCTTGTCTTTCAAACTAGGTAGCCGGGCTGTAGAGCCTAGTCTTCACTTCTATGATATATTTAATAATAACCTTTACAAAGCACAAAGTAAACATACCATTTCCATTTTTGTTTCTTTAGCTATATTAACAGAGTATAGTTATATCTAATTGTGCTGCATACAAAAAACAAGTATGGCTTCCAGATTCCGCACAGTGGAATTATGACTATATTATGAAATATAAGGAACACAAAAATGTTTCTTACCAACTTGAAATGTTCACTGACAACTAATAACTCAAAAGCCATGGCTTTAAAAACACTGGCTTAAAAACTTAACCTTCCTTCAATTTAGCATTTTAGGAAAAACTATCAAATAGAAGTGAGTTTAAAATAATTCTATGTGATACATTGGGTTTTATATGTACACACTACAGTTGTAAGGACATTGCTGAATCCTTGTATACTGGGTGTGTGAAATGTTCCATGAAACTAGAATACTTGTACAGACTTCACTTTGGGATAACATAATAATTAAGAAGGAGTAAGCATGAAAAACAGGAGTTTCAAATAGCCTCCCAAGTTAAGTATCCTTAATAACTTCCCTATTAATAATTTAATATAGTTCTGAAGATAGTAATGACTCATTTAAAAGACTATATGAAGTAGATTACCTGCAAATGGAACAGAACTTTTTTGTTTTTTTCTATTTCTGATGTTTGTGATTGTTGTTGCTTTGCAACTTGTTCTACAGCATCAGTTAATGAAGATGTGCCTTGGTTAGCCAGAGCTGAACAAAAGAATAAAGTATATAAAAAAATGAAAGTTGCAAATACTCTAAGAAAGTTATTGTTTCTTCACACATAGTCATGAAAAATGTGATGTTTCTCTAAATAAAGTAGATTTAGGGTTGGTAATATTACCTTTCTGACTACAAACAAAACCAAAATCAAAAGCCATATTAATACACAATTCAGAATTGCCTACTGTAATGTTATACCTGTTCCTGTATGGAACAGGATAAATATTTTGATAGTCCTCATTTTTTTAATCCAGACCACTTATACATATACATAATTACAGTGCTACCATAATAACCATATAGCAATTATAGTTGATGAATTTTCAGTACAGGCCTGCATTTTTAGGTTGTTATGCCTTTTCTAAACACCATGTAAGTTTCTTCCTGGAGAAATTTAATAGCTTCCCTCTATTCTATTTGGCTATACATGTTAACACAATTATCCTATCATACTACCTTTTTGTTGCTGCTTATCTTTTAATTATTTATTTAAGATTGCTTCATTACCTTCTTCAGGAACTCCTTGACTCTTCCTTTCTTTGTTGCCTGACATTCTACTTTGTCTCTTTCTCCCTTTTTTGTTCACCTTCTTTATGCCTACAAAATAATCAATATTGACAAATTTTCACTCTTCTTTGTTTTTTTTTCCCCCATCATTTATCCTGGTGATACTGAAAGCAAATTCACTGTCAAATACCTCATAGGGATGGCAATGATATTTCATCATTGTTCCAAGAATTAAAACACAATGGTTAAGTCAGAGAGTTTTATAGAGAAAATAGAACTGTATTTGAATCCTGGTTCTCCTACTTTTTAGCTGTTATGATTTTGAGCAAGTTTCTTAACCTCTTTGATCATCAGGGTCCTCATCTGTAAAACCTCCCAGGACTGTCATAATAAAGTAATATACGTAGCATGCTTAGCATAGTACCTTACATATATAGTGAGTAATTCATTACTATGGACTCTGTCTAGGGTTTCCTTTGCTAGTTCCTCCTCAGCGTCAGTGTCCCAGTGCTAAGTCTTTAGGCCTCTTCTCTAAACTGACTCTTCAGGTGATGTCATCTAGTTGCATAGCTTTAAAATCCACTTACAGGTTTTATCTTATTTATATCTCTAACTTGAACATCCTTCTTGAGCTCCAGACTCATTCTAAATTGCCTACTTGGTATCTTGACTCGGATTTTTAGAGTCATTTCAACTTAATACATCCCAAACTGAACTCTTGATGTCTCTGTTCACTCCATCACCACCACTAAACCTCCTCCTTCATAGTCTCTTCCTTTCAATAAGTTACAAGTTTTTCTTGTTCAGGCCCAAAACCCTGGAGACATTAGCAAGGAGGTCTCTAGAAGAGTGTAGAGTCCATGGAAATTCAACAAGACTTGCCCAAGATAATCATAAATGAGAGCTCATTGTTGATGTTTCATAGGCCCTTTGGGAAATCCTTTAAGACATTTTCCAAGTATATGGCCCAGGACTTCTCCCCAATTGTTTACTCAAAGGACAAACCAGAATCTCGACTTTTCTCTTATATGCTGCATGCAATTCTTTTAGCAAAACTCATTGGTTCTACGTTTAAATTATATTAGAATCCACTCACTGCTTACCACTTCTAAATAGTATCTTAGTAGAGAAGCCTTCCCTCATAACCTTTAAAACAGGACCTCTCCTCCTTCATTCTCCATTTCCTTACCCTGCCTGATTTTTTTTAATAGCGTTTGTCACCACTGATATTTTATATACATTTGTTTCTTTTCTATGTCCTTTTACTAATGTAAACTCCACCAGGGCAGAGACCTTAGAACAGTGCCTGGCACTTACTTAATAGGTGTCTATTTGTAGTCTATCTCCACTCCAATTTACCCTGTTCTAATGATAGAATTATGCTCCTAAAATACTGTTCCCACCATGTCAACATCACAGCCAATCTTTCAACTCCATCATAGATGGCATCTTCTTTAAGAAGTCTTTCTTGATCTTTCTTGGTAGATATGATCCTTCCCTCTCTTTAGTGCAATTGTTTCTATATCTCTGTAACAGTTTAGGTCATACAGTAAGATAGAGCTAGCTTTGAACTCAGGTTGTACCACTTACTACTTTATTAGGTAAATTCTTTCCAAGCTGGGCCTAAGATTCTTTATCTATAAAACAGAAACAAACACCAAAAACTAATGATGTAATATATGGTGATTAACATAACAATAAAAAAATTAAAAAAAAAAAGAAACAATAGTAATACCTGTCTCATTAGGACTATTGGGAGGACTACATGAAATAATGCATGACAGCATTTAGCAAATTCCTGCTACTCAAAAGTTTTTGTTCTTATTATTTCCATTACTTTATACTATATTTCCCCATTAAACTGTAAGCTCCAGGAAGACAGATATAATGTCTTATACATTTTTGTATTCCCTAAAAAATTTGGTTTAGAAATCTAAAAAATGAAGAAAATTAGATTTATATAACAAAAAATAAAATAACTGATACTTCTTGATCTTTATTTCTGAAGCAACATAAATTGAAAAACTCTTGGGTGACATTTATTTAAACCAACTATTTGTGAAAGGATATCTACTTTATTTTTTTTTTTAAGATTTTATTTGTTTATTTGACAGAGAGAGACACAGTGAGAGAGGGAACACAAGCAAGGGGAATGGGAGAGGGAGAAGCAGGCTTCCCGCGGAGCAGGGAGCCCGACGCGGGGCTCAATCCCAGGACCCTGGGATCACGACCTGAGCCAAAGGCAGACACTTAATGACTGAGCCACCCAGGTGCCCCAAGGATATCTACTTTAAAATTGGGAAAGTTTTAGGGGCACCTAGGTGGCTCAGTTAGGTAAGTGTCTGCCTTTGGCTCAGGTCCATGATCTGGTCATGGGTGGGACTGAGCACCAAGTGAGGCTCCCTGCTCAGGGGTGGAGTCTGCTTCTCTCTCTCCCTCTGCCCCTCTCCCCGCCTTCCCCATTCGTGCTCTCTCTCTCAAATAAATAAATAAAATCTTAAAAAAAATAAAATTAAATTGGGAAAGTTTTTGTTTTTTCTGGATCTCTATTGTAGAATGGACAAAAGATAAAAATGAAAACTACTGCCACCTACTGATAATTCATTACAATTGGTTAAATCAATGAAAACAGAGTTTAGACTAGACAGTATCAAACTCTTTCATTCAAACCATATATGTAGGTACATATAATATGCAAGGTATTGTGAGGAATATAAAGATGAATTAAGTGACTCTGATTAAAAAAATATCTACAGTATTCCATAGTAAATGTCCAATTTACATCTAAAACACATTTAGAAAAAATATTTTTAACTAAGAAAATTAGCTTTACAGAAAACAATGTAATGCAGATACTATATTAAACTACCATTCTCTTATAATAACTATAGTTAACATTTATTGAGTACTTATAAGTAACTAGCATTTTTCTAAGTGCTTTCACATGAATTATCTTCATTTTCCCTCAGAGCAATCCTATAACCTAGATATTATTTTTATTAATATTTTGTAGATGAATAAACTAAGACTTGGAGAAATTAAGAAATTAGCCAAAGGCCACACATCCAACAAGTAGGAAGGATGGAATTTGAAACAATTAGGATCCAAATTAACGTTTATTAGGCACTTCATATGTACTAAAGCACTGGGATAAGCATGATTTGTGCATTATCTCTTTTCCATTGAAGAGGCAAACCCCTCTATTTGACCCTTGGGAGAATTTAAAAAGGCCATGGTTCCAGCTTTTGGAAACTCATCATCTGGTACCTCCTCCACGTTAATGAGCAAAATAAAGCAAGATTGTCAAACTACTCTGGGGCTTTTGAGAGCTTTTAGCTTAGAAGAATTAAGAGGCAATTGTACATGTGCATCCATATCACATAGGCACTGTTTTTGATTCTGAATGGGAAAAGCTATCACGTGAACCTGCTAGGTAGTTAAAGTAGTTAAGTTTATAATTTCATTCTACCCCTTTAGAATAGATACTTTATCAGAAAACAGATAATTTTTCCTTGTGTGAAACTGTTTTCTAAGGGGGGTAAACCTGACATTTAACTGAGAAAGCTAAAAATTAGCCTAGGGCAAGATGAGATAAAAGAGTTCCTTGGTATCAAGCAAATTTTAAATTATGGTCTATATTTGCCATAAGCATGATGAAATCAAATTTGAGTGGTTCAATTCCAACAAGATAATAGTGGGGAAAATGTGACACACTGTGCAAATGAGTAAGAATAAGACATATTTCAGGTAAAAAAAGACCATAAGTGTTTTCAACCACATGTTTTCAAGAGAAGTTACAACATTATCAGAGTCATCCAAAGGATTTAATTCACTGAATCATTAAAAATTTATTCATACCTGTTATATACTTGTGTGTTAGGATCTGCTAGGACTAGGTATTACTCTCTTCTTTGACCAGGCAGTGAGATTAAGGTTTCAGGATGCTGAAAACAAAATAAAACAAAAACCCAGAGGATTTGTACTGTTCTTTAACTTCCTATCAAAGACAATACAGACAACAATAATATATTATCCACATTGCTTCTAGCTTTCTACCAAAGGTGAGATTTCTCTGAATGTTCTGATAGTGCTGGACTACCAAATGTGTCCTTTTAAAGTGTAGACATACAGAGACTGATCAGCAGCTTGAATCCAAGCTTTAAGGGATGGCTAGGCCACTGTTTCAAATAGAAATTCTAGGCCTATGATGAAATCCAGTCATAACCTACCTGCTTGTTTCATTGAGAACAGTAAGAAGCAAGGTCTTCTGTTACTCTACAAGTAAGCATGATTTCTAAACCATAAGGAGCTTGTAGTGGGTTGAATGGTGCCCGCCCATAAGTCTATATCCTAACCTCCAGAACCTGTGAATGTGGTCTTATTTGGAAAAATAGTCTTTGCAGATGTAATTAAGTTAAGTATCTTGGATGAGATCATGGTGGATTTAGGGTGGGCCCTAAATCCAATGACAGGTAAGAGACTGGCTATGTAAAAAGTGGTCAGACCATATATAAATACAGCACTTTCACCCACAACCTGCAGCAACCAATTCAGGAAACCAATCTGCTATCTATAGTAACCAGACTAGGAAGCCATACGGCTATCTATGTCAGACTTGTAGGAAGCCAGATCACTATCTCTAATAACAATTCCAGAAGCCAAACAATAAGTCCTATAACAATTGGCCCCAAATGACCAGTATTTGATGAATAACTAACAGCTTCCCTAATTGGGGCCAATCAGAGAAAGCCAAAATGTACACTCTTAACCAATCACATAGGAAGTCCCGCTTCTAGTTAGCCTACCTACAGCTTCCCCATGCCAGTAGCCTCCAATCGGGATATACCTGAAGATTTCCCCTTTTTCCACTATTAAAGCTTTCCTACTCTGCCAACACACAAGTGATGGTGGCTGACTCCCTTGCCATAGCAAACTCTGAATAAATAATTCTTTGCTTTTTCTCATATGGCTGGTCATTATTTCCACACAGTTGTTTTTATAGCAGAAAGGCAGAGGGAAATTTGAAACTCAGACACACATTAAGAAGACCATATGAGTATGAAGACATAGAGTCCCAAGTCACACAGCTATATACTATCAAGTTCATCCTTATAAAGTGTACACTTCAGTGTTTAATTGACTTTTTCAACTTATTACTAGGCTATGGGTCCAGACTGCATCAATGAGGGTTTCTTTTGTATGAACAAAATGCTAAGGAAGAAGCAATTAATTCTGCCTGGTGAGGGAATGGGGATCCAAAGAAAGTTATGATTGAGCTTGAAAGATCTTAAATAAGTAGCAGTTAGGTAAGCATAAAGAGAAGGGTGTTCTAAGTAAAAGGAATAGCATATGTATAGGGTAAAATCTCGTAGCTCATCCAAGAAACAGCCTCCAGTTTGAGTGGCTTGGAAATGAGGCAGTTGTTTTTCAAACCTAATTATGCATCTGAATCATCTGTATAGATTAAAACAAAATAAACAGCAAAGAAAAACATGCCCAGACTTGACTCCCAGAGATTCTGATTCAAATGTATACCAAGTGGAGTCCCTAGATTTAGTTTTAAGTTCTGCTTGTAGTTCTGATGTACAGCCAGGAGAACCACTGGAGTGGGGTGAATGGAGATGAGGTAAGAGAGTTAGATGGGGGTAGATAGTCTAGGAAAAAATGGTGAAAGGAAATGCTATGTAAATACAACACAATGACAAACTATCTCTTCCCTGCCAGCTTTCCTATTTTGAAATATTTTTAAATTTTTTACTGCCACTATTGTTTCATGAAAGAAAATGAATTCCCATCATTGTCTATAAAAACAGGGTTGTACCTCAAAAGATCTCTATTTTGCTTAAGATAATATTTAACATAAACAAACTCAGAGATTGCAGAGTGTCCCTTCTGATCAGGTGTACCATCTACCGCTCAGGGCTCTTAAATGCCCCACAAAAATCATGAAAATACAAATTTGGCAAAAATATCTGCCAGGGATACTGAACAGCATGTTCCTATTCTGGGTTGGTGATCCCATTACCTAGTCAAATAGAATGGAAGCACTTGCCCACCTCCAAGTGCTCTTCTAAACTCCTAGATATCTAGGACTCTTTCTCTTTCAGGCAAAACTTCTTCAGCATTTACGGTCTGAGCAACAGTAAAGACAAAAGGGACCTCTCCTTCCACCATAACCAGTTCCATAGGAAGCATCCTTTCTCCTACTCTTCAATGGCTGAAGAGATTGTCCCTTTATCTTAGCATCTGCCCTCCATGTAGTAGTAGCTGTTCGCTATTTCTAAATAAATGTTATACTCTTTGAGGTTAGACAAGGGATGCTAATTTATCACAATTCTAAGAGTTACTGTCTTCTAATTTTCTCCTAGTGGCACAGATTTTAAACGGCCATACAAGACTTTGTCAGTACAAATAAAGGAGCTATAAAGAGTGTTGGTCCAGTCAGCAAGATGGAATCCGCAAAAAGGCAAAGGAAGGTTCAACCCAAGTGTTTCTGGGAACAACAACAACAAAAAAACCACACTGTAAAAAACACCAAGAACAACAAACAAACTCCACCCAAGGAGGCCGATTACTTGAACCCTGGATGGGGGGAACTGCCAAGGGCTAACACAGGCTGGTTCTCGGGGTTGGGCTCTGGTGATTAAACCGTGTCTGACCCACACTGCTCGTCCTCAAGCGCTGGGGAACGGGCTTGGGGAGAGGGCTTCCATTCGCAGAAGGGAATCTGCCATTTGTTCCCCGGGTCGCTCCCGCCGCCCTGCTCTCCTCAGGGGCCCGCCCGCCTTCCCGCCGCCCAGCCCCCCTCACTGGCTCGCTCTCCTGCTGCCCTGCTCCCCTCACCCGCCCATCAGCCTTCCAGCCGCCCTACTCCCCTCACCCGCCAGCAAGCCTCTCAGCCGCCGGGCTCCACTCAGTAGCCAGCAAGCCTGCCAGTCGCCCCGCTTCTCTCACCTGCGCGCCCGACGTGCCTCCCCCACTCAAGGGCCCGCCTTCCGCCCCGCCCCCGTCACGGGCCCGCCTCCCTCCCAGCTTCCCTCATGGTCCGCCGCCCCGGCCCACGCCAGCTGACCCGGCTGGCTCCTGCCAGAGGTCTCTGGTTCCTGTTTCTCTAGTCTCGACCGGGCGGCGGAGGACGGCCTCGACTGGCTGCGCTGACCCGGAATTGCTGAGGCGGCTACGAAGGCCGGCGCTCGGCTCCTCCCGGGCTTTCCCCGCGCTTCTTGGTGCCCAGCCCTCTTCCCCCGAACTCGCTCGTGCCTCCTTGCGGGTCTCCGGCCTAACCCAGCCCGGTCCTCCGCAGTCGCGGAGCCCCAGCCGTCGTGCCCACGCCAGGCCGGGCGCCCGTGGTCGGTCAGCGGTGAGGTGGGTGAGGTGGGGCAGGCGCTGCTGCGGCGGAGTCTTGGGGTCGGGCTTAGAACTCCAGGTGCCACGCTCGTGGCTTCCGGGTTCCGTCCAGGCTCTGGGCGTGGGGTGGCGGCGGCTGAGCGCCGAGGAGCTCGCGGAAGACTGAGAGTACAAGCCAAAGCGGACCGCCGGCAGGCGGGACGGGGAAAACTGCCTGCGTTGTGCGTCGGTGGGTCAGAAAGTCCCAAAGGGCCGGGGTGGAGGCGGTGGAGGCGCGGGGGCTGGTGGGGGCGCCGGGGCAGGTGGGGACCGAGCGCAGGACCGGGCGGGGCGGGGAGGACAGATGCTTTTAGTGGGCATTTCCCAAGGCAGAAGGGAGTATGGTCGTCACCCCCCTCGCTGCTCTCGTTTTTCAAAATTGGCGAAATGAACCTCAGTGGGAGCCCAGTACCGTACGGAGTGGAGGTTGGGAGTGGCTGCAGGAGAAAAGCGTCCCGGGCCAAGGGGGTCACCACCAAAGGCGGCCCCTGAAGAGAAACCGACTGCCAGGGCGGGGGGGGGGGGGGGGGGGGGGGGGGTTGGTGCTGGTACGGAGTAAGGAAGTAGGTGGGTAGCACGTCTGATCCAAATCGCTCACCTGGAGTGCTGTGTAAATCCTGGAATCGTCTCAGCTTTTATCCCCTTATAAAACGTAAATTTTAGGTGCAGCTCCATTAACCTATTGAAGGCCCCGATATTTCATATGAAGGATATGACCCAACATGCCAGTCATGTCAGGATTAATGATATACATATAAGATAAATTGACACCCTGTAATTAAAAAGCAGAACTTTGTCTAAGTTAATAAGTAATTCCCTACTTAAAATTTGCTGTATGGAAGAACATCACACACACAGAGTAACCGTTGTTCTGCTGGAAAGATGTACAAATCACTTTCATAAAACGAATTAAGAGATGGTTCCACTCTTATGGTTCTCTTAGGACAAATAATGGACTATCTTTGCTTTGAATCGTCCAGATCTACTATTTTGTTACGTTTTTAGATCAGTGAAACTTTTTTTTAAAAGGTAGGTACAAATTTGTAACTATGAAAAGATTGATATAATTTTGCATTCTTAGGCTAATTTTTCTTTATAGGTGATTTCTTAGGAGGTACAGAAATCTTTGAAGGGCTTTGTACGGTATTGAAGGATGGCAGAAGCAGTGTTGATTGATTTCTTTGGTTTGAAATTTAACTCTCAGAAAAATAGTCATCAGGCATTACTGAAGACATTGAATGCTGTCAGATACCACCATGCTGCCAAGGCCAAGTTTCTTTGCATAATGTGTTGCAATAACATCAGCTGTGAAAGGGACGGTGCACATAATAACTGTGAATTAGAAGCAAGCAATGGATTATCAACTCTCTTGAGAGAATTTGAGACTGTTAGCAATCCTAGTATGGCCGCCTCCTTGTATACTATTAAGCAAAAAATTGATGAAAAAAATTTGAGCAGCATTAAGGTAATTGTACCCATGCACCGGAAGACATTACTGAAGGCTTTTATTGATCAACTCTTCACCAATGTTTACAGTTTTGAGTTTGAAGACTTACAGGTGACTTTGAGGGGCGGTCCTCTGAAACAATCCACTGAAATAAGCATGATCACAGCTCAAGAAGTAGAAGCAATCCAGAATGAAATACAAACATATTTGAGAAGTCTGCCAGCACTGAAAGGAGAGTTAACCATTATCACATCTCCTTTGATCTCAGGTATGTTAAACATTGTGTTGTTTCTACTGTATACATGAAAAAACTAGTCTTTCTTTAGAGAATGTTCGCCTTTTTTTCCCCTCCTTTCTTTTGTAGACTATAGGTTTATGAGCTCATTGGCATCAGTTGCACCATGGGAGTGTGAGGGATGTCAAGGGATATCAAGGGATAGTCCCTTCAAAGCCACCCTTCATAAATAAATTTGTTTTATGCAAATTCAGTTTTAAGACAAATCCCCCAGCCTTCCTTTAAAATGAGATTTATGACCCTAAGCATCTCCTATTTAGAAATTTTGATACCTTAACTCATTGGCACCTTCACAGAAGAATGAAATTTTAAAAAAGTCAATCTTATTTCTTGGTTAAATGATATTTAGTGTGGGCTATATGCTGTTAGGATTAACAAAGACGAAGGGGACAGAAGATACTCTGAAGAGCAATAATCCCATGCGGACGGTAAAGAAAACACAAAGCCATATGTAACAAGAACACATGAGGTACACAGTGCTGTAGAAATTGGAAGCCAGAAAAACATGCAGCTTGAGGTGATCATGGAAAGTCTTAGTGAGACACTGGGTTTATAACATCTTACAGTCTTTTGTATAGCGTATTTTTAATCTTTATTACTTCTATTCAACAGATATTTTCTTACATGGATTTACTACAAGAACAGGTGGAATATCTTACATCCCAACTCTTAGCTCATTCAATCTCTTCAGTAGTTCCAAAAGGAGAGATCCCAAGGTGGTTGTTAAAGAAAATCTGCGTAGGTTGGGAAATGCTGCAGGATTTAACGTGGAGAAATTTTACCAAATAAAGGTAAAATTTTGTTTCATGTTTTAGAAGCTCTAAAATATATTCCTGACTGTGCTAATGACTACATGGACTTTAATCAAGCTATTTAACTTTGCATCTGGTGTTTTATCTAAAATTTCAGGATAATGCTTATGGTTGTTTTTCTTAGATCTATACACTATAGCCTAAAAATCAATTCTATGATAGATATCTTTCACCTGAAGTTCAGTATATCTAAAAGTACAGTCAATTCTTATAGTACCACTGCCCTTTTTGATTTAGAAGGAAGATTCCAGAATGGTGGGAAAGGCCATTATTTTCTAAATCAACATTAGGAAGAACTAGGATCTCTATTGATGCTTTGTTTCTTACAGAATTCTAGCTTTATTTGGGTCAGGGAAAGTAAAAATATCTTTAATTTGGTAATTAATTTAACTTCTTTCCATAAATACTACTTTATGGAAAGTGCTACAAGTAGAGATTTACCCATCTGTAGTAGGAGATATTTGTGATGGACTTTATTAAATTGTTGAGTGTTAAAGTCTGTTTTCCTTTTCACAAAATATGCAGAGATTATAATACCAAAAGTTAAATGACAAGTAAATTTGGTATTTTACCATAGAAGTGATATTTTTAATGCTTACTAGTAATATTAAACTAGTTATATAATTTTATACAAAATGAGTATTTTCAGAAAAAGCTTATGGTATAAGAAATTCTTCTTGCAAAATATTTTTATCACACATCTTTGGTATTAGACTGATCATGCCAGTGACGTCTGGATTATGGGAAGGAAGGAACCTGAATCTTATGATGGAATCACCACAGATCAGAGGGGAGTCACAATAGCAGCTCTTGCTGCTGACTGTATACCAATTGTTTTTGCGGATCCTATCAGGAAAGCATGTGGTGTTGCTCACTCTGGTAAGTATATTTAATTAAGCATTTAGGATTTTACCAGTTTTGTAGTATAGGAAAAATTATAATTTCTTTCTGCTAGGCATGAACAGTTAATTACTTTACATGGTATTAAGTGTAAAAATAGGGATAGAGCCAGGATACTTTTATTATAGGAGCAGATAAAAGCAGTACCTAAGTCATTTTATGTGAATCAGAGTAGAATTCCCAAAGGAAGCAATACCCAGGCTGATTCCTGAGAAATTTGTAGGACTTGACTAGGTGCCAGGGTTTCTCAGCAGGGTCGCTATTAACATTTTGGGCAAGATAATCTTATATTGCAGTTTGCTTGGCTTTCAAAATTCCTAATGCCAGTAGCACCCCCAGTTGTAATAACAACAAAAAAAGCGCCTACATGCTTTTTATAGCACTCCAAAGGGAGTGGTACTGCCTCTGGTTGAGAACCCTTGAAGTCTAGGCAATGGGGAATAGGAAGATAAGGCATGTTGGAGAAAGGTATTCATGAAGATGAAGGTGCAGCAGCATGTGTAAAGAGTTAAGAAGCAAGATATGTTTGGAAAACTGCATTTAGTTTAATATGTTATAGTCTAGTGCCTTTATTCTGTATAGTTAAGAACAAAGGATTTTTAAATGTTGTGTTAAGGTATGGAATTTTGTTTTCTGAAGGTATTTTAAAATGCTATTTGGATTATCCTGTGGTTATGACTTTGTGAAATGAGGGATCTTTTAGAGTTCCTTCTGCTTGTAAATCTCTGACTTTGCTTTTTAGACAAAAGATAAATAAGGAAGTGGCATATTTTTTTTTGATCTAGCTAAACTTATAGGATTGGATAACTAGCAGTCAGATTTATGATTTGACAGTATCAAAAAGTTATTTAACATTTGAGTCTTATTTCCTAGATATAAAAAGAGAATCTTATTTGTTATTTCTTAGGTTTTGAAACATTATTTTTAAATACCAAAGATTAAAGCTGTCAAAATGAAACATTCTTGAATAAAGTTAAAGGTCTGACACTTTATGATTTTTAAAACTTGTTATAAAGCCACAGTAATCAAAACAGTATGGTAATGGCCTAAAGACAGACATATAGACCAATGGAATAAAAGAAAGAGCCCAGAAATAAACATTTGCATATATGATCAAAAGATTTTTAACAAGGTACCGAGAGTATACAGTGGGGAAAGGACAGTCTCCAACAAATAGTGCTGAGAAAACTGGATATTCACATGCAAAAGAATGACGTTAGATCCTTATCTTACATCATATATAAAAATTAACTCAAAATAGGTTAAAGACCTGGCGCATGGGTAGCTCAGATGGTTGGGCATCTGTCTTCAGCTTAGGTCTTGATCCCAGCGTCCTGGGATTGACCCCACATCAGGCTCCTGGCTGGCTCAGCAGGAAGCCTGCTTCTCCCTCTTCTTCTGCCTCTCCCCCTGCTTGTGTGCTCTGTCTCTCTCTCTCTTCCAAATGAATAAATAAAATCTTTAAAAAAAAATAGGTTAAAGACCTAAATGTAAGAGCTAAATCTATAAAACTTATCAAAGAAAACAAAGTGTAAATCCCTGTGAACTTGGATTAGGCCATGGTTTCATAGAAACAGCACCAAAAGCACAAGAAACAAGAATAAAGACATAAATTGGAATTCATCAAAATTAAAAAACTATGCATCAAAGGACACAGTCAACAAAGTTAAAAGGCAACCCATGGAAAGGGAGAAAATATTTGCAATTCATATATCTGATAAGGGGTTAATGTCCAGAATATATTAAGAACTCCTACACCTCAACAACAGAAAATATCCCAGTTAAAAATGGGCAAAGGGCTTGAATAGACATTTCTTCAAATATGATAAGCAAATGGCCAGTAAGCAAATGGTGAAAAAATGCCTAATGTCACTAGTAATTAGGGAAATGCCATCAAAACTATAATGAGATATCACCTCACACCCATTAGGATAGCTAATACTAAAAAAACAAAAAATAACAAATGTTGGTGAAGATGTGGAGAAATTAGAACTCTGATGCACAGTTGGTGGGAATGTAAAGTGGTATAGCTGCTATAGAAAATAGTATGGTGGTTCCTCAAAAATTTTAAAATAGAATTACCATATGATCCAGCAATTCTACTTCTGGGTGTCATTCCAAAAGAATTGAAAGCAGGATCTTGAGAAGATACTTGCACACCCGTGCTTATAGCAGAATTATCCATAATGGCAGAGAGGTGGAAGCAATCTAGGTGTCCATGGATGGATGATTAGATAAGGAAAATGTGATATATACATACAATAGAATATTATTTTAGCATTAAAAAGGAAGGAAATCCTAACACCTGAATGAAGACCTTCAAGACATTATGCTAAATGTAATAAGTCAGTCATAAAAAGACACTGTAAGATTCCACTTATATGAGGTATCTAAAGTAGTCAAATTCATAGAAACAGAAAGTAGAATGGTGGGTGCAGGAGTGCTGGGAGAAAGTGGTGAGGGGGAATTGTTATTTAATGGGCATAAAGTTTTAGTTTTGCAAGATGAAAAAGTTCTAGAGCTTGGTAGCACAACAATGTGAATATATTTAATACTACTGAAGTATACACTTAAAAAGAGTTAAAATGGTAAATTTTATGCTTTGTGTATTTCCCCCCAATTTAAAAAAATGTGAATAAAAAGTGAAGGAGAGAAAGAAGACTAACATGGTATAATCCCAGTGGAAACTGAAAGTGTAGAATATTTTTAAAGGAAGTGGAAGGGACCTCCCATTAAGTATCTCTCCCATGTCAGATGCTTTGCAAAGTGTACCTCATTTAAAAACCAGTGTTTTAGTTAATTGATTACTTAGCTTAATTAATTGATTTTGTGATTCATTTGCTATTTCTGACTTTGAAAAAAAGAAACTGACTCTGCTCATTTTTAAGTTAGGTATAAATCAAGGTGAAATGTTATGTTTTAACATCCCTTATCTCTTTTTCTTCCTATTTACCAGGTTGGAGGGGTACTTTGTTAGGTATTGCTATGGCTACAGTGAATGCTATGATCACAGAATACGGCTGTAGTTTGGAAGACATTATTGTTGTACTGGGACCTTCAGTAGGACCTTGCTGTTTTACTCTGCCAGGGGAATCAGCAAAGGGGTTTCATAATCTTGATCCTGAATGTGTACGGTTATTTGATTCACCAAATCCCTATGTTGACATTCGTAAAGCCACCAGGTATGTTTGATTTCATTTCAGAACTGCAAGTTTGGTTATTGCTTATTGTTTCTAAAATGAAAATTATTTTAGACAACAATTAGTAACTCCAAGAAAATTTGAGGTGGCAGATAAATAAGTGGCTGACATACACATATATACAAAAACTTATTTTGATTATGAAATATATTCTCATTTAAGTTTGACTAACAAATTTTCCTGTTATCTCTTAATTGACTTTAAAGTGAAAGAAGATATATTTGGCATATAGTTTTGAGAGATCTACTTAAACTTCATATAGAAAAGTTGCATGTACTTCATAGCCCTTCAGCTAAAATCTCTAATGTAATAAACTATCAGGAAGATGATATTTTAAAATTATTCTCTAATTAACTAGAGGAATATATTTCTTAGCAAAAATGTTAGATAATATAAGCACATAGTCACTTTCAAGCTTTCTATGGTCCCTTTCAATTTTGAATTATGAAGTTTTGCTATTAAAAGCCATTATTTGTCTTTTCTAAAAAAGAAAATTGATCTGAATTGTGTTTCTATTCGTCAACAAAACCTTGCCCAGATTCTGCATGATTTAGCACATAAGTAGAAAGGATTGAAGTTGATTCTTAAATGTAACTTGTGGAATTAGTATCACTAATTTATAGTCATATTTTATATTGTAAAGTATTTATGGAGAAGCAACTTCTCTGTGAAAAATTTTTTAATAGGAGGACAAGAGATGGGAGGGCCAAATGACTAAAAAGCATGCTCTGTCCGATCTGAACCAAATGAATCTTTCTGCAAATACCCTGGTAACTTTAGAAGTTTCTTCTAAATAAGTACTTGATTTTGATTATAAAATTCTGTACCCACGTCATGTCTGCAGGACAATATGGAAGGTTTTACAGTTCATATATGAACTTAGATTAATGGTGATAAAATCTTCCATTTCCTGACTTTTTCATGTTTTATATCTGAAAACCAATTTGCATTGTTTCAAGCAAATCTTTCCCAGAATTCTTTTACACCAGTATTCATATGTGTATATTTTTTATTGCTTTGGCTATTGGTAAAATAAAATCTTGGTATCTTTTGACAAATCTTTATCCTAAGGATTCTTCTAGAACGGGGAGGAATTCTACCACAGAATATCCAGGACCTGAACCAAGATCTTAACCTCTGTACATCCTGCCATCCTGACAAGTTTTTCTCCCATGTCCGAGATGGCCTTAATTTTGGTACACAGATTGGCTTCATATCAATTAGAGAATGAGGTACAGTAGGTTCTTTCTCTCCCTTTACTTCTCTTCTTCTTCCTCTTTCCACCTTTCTGTCCCCTCATTTTAAAAAATAATTATATTTAACTTTACCCCTTTATTCTTAGAGGAAGAATTAAGTTTCTACTTTTTAGTGAAGGAATAGAGGTAGAAAAGTTAATTTTTAGGGGCATGCTCTAATATAAAGAATAGCCACTCCTTTTCCTATTTAATGAAGAATAATCAAGCCAGCATATAAAAATAAAATAATTTATTTAAAAAATCCTGTATGTATACCATTTATCACCTATGTACTTGACATCAGTATATTTCCTATCATAACATCTTTATACCTTTTTTCTTCTTTTGATTTTTGAGAAATCTTTTCATAAAGATTCTAAATTCTAGGATAATAAAAAGTCCTCACATATCCAAACTGGCTTGGTTTTCAACTAGATTTGCAACTGCTTATCTATAGCAAGGGTTGGCCAATTTTCTTTAAAGGGTAGATAGTAAATATTTTAGGCTTTGTGGTACATACAGTCTCTGTCTCAACTACTTAGCTTTGCCATTATAGAGCAAAAGCAGATATAACAACACAAACAGATGAGTATGACTGTGTTTCAGTAAAAGTTTATTTATAAAAAACAGGTGAGGGGCCAGGCAGGTTTGGCCCACAGGCTATAATTTGCTGATACACGATCTATAGTCATTAAGACTGAGTATAATTTCATTAAATTAGTATTTATTTCAGATGTTTTTTTAGAGTTATACAAAAATATTTCATGACGGTGATTTAGTGCTGACCCTTTAGCATATATCTAATTTTCCTTAAGTTTACTCTTAACTGAATTAATATTATTTTTAATCTTCACAATGTCTTTAACTCTTTAATATAAAAGAGACTTTAGTAGGCTTAATGATCCTTACCTTGATATTGTAATAGCACTAGTAAGGGTCTTATATTTGTTTTCTATGTATTTTTACAGATACTTGACTGGATTTTTATACAACTATTTCTTGCCTCCTTCTAAACTGATTACAAGAGAGAAATTTAGCTGTTTGATTTACTTAAAACCGAAAGGATTACAATGGATAACTCATCTTTAGGTATATTTTCACTATTATCCAAAGCCAAATGACTTTCACTTGATTCTAGTAAAATTTAGGTGAGGATTATTCTTAAAGTTTGTTCTGTTTGTTATATAAATCAGAAATAGGTCTGTTCAGTTCAGTATTTACTGGGTATGCCCTATTTGTCAGGCATTGTGTGAAACGTAATTCAATTCACTTTGAATCAAAGTGAGTAAGACCTTTTCTCCTTGAGTCTAATGCAGTGGAGGAGATAAACACTTATAATACTTTAATTTTGATAGCAGTGGAAGAGTACAGAGGAAGGAAGTGTCAGGAAAGGGCTGTAGAGAAAATGATATGTCACATGGGCCCAAAAGATGTACAGGCTTTTGATAAATGAAGAACAACCATAACAGGTGGAGGGAACACCATGTACTAGGGCGTGAAATTGAAAGTGTAAAACATGTTCTAGAGAGAGAAGGGTGTAGGCAGAGGTTACCAGAAAAACAGGTTGGGAAGGATTAGTCAGTCTCAAATGCCATGTCAAAGAGTTTAGAGTTGATTTTCTGGGTAAAGAGTAGGCATAAAAAGTAGGGGAGTGTTTTTATTTCCTTAGTGTCATTTGTAACAGGATGGATTTAAATTGTGAGAAACCAAAGCAGAGCGACTTTTTTAAGAGGCAAAATACTTTAAAAAAGAAACAAGACCGTGGAATTAAGATGGAGGAGAGTAGATGAAGAGACATTTCATACATGGAATCAGTAGATCCTCTTAATAGATAATGAAGATGACAGATGAGCAAGAGTGGAGAAGTCATGGATGACTCCAAGATTTCTGCTTGGTTGACTGTTAAGAACAGCAGTAAGGGGAAGGAAGATGTTTGGGAAAAGGGAGAAAAATAATGAGTTTGACATGCAGACTGAAGTATATCCAGATGGAAACTATTTGGTCAATAACTAGAAATACAGACGTCCCATCTTGGTGGGAGCTGGGAGAAAGATACAGATTTAGAAGTTGGCTATGCAGATATGAGGCCTGAGTCCATTGGGGTAGGCTGAATCATCTAGACAGAACTACAGGGTGAGAAAAAGGAGGTTCAAGTGTGAAACCTCATACAACACCTACGTTTGAAGAACAAGAAGCTGAACTAGTAAAAAAAAAAAAAAGATGAATCATTAGAAATAAGGGGGGAAAAAACAGAGTATACTTATTTTGAAGAAAGTAGCCAGTATGAATGTGAGAGGTACTCAGAATTTCCAGAGATACAAGGTACAAGAAATTTTCAGAGAGAGAATAAAAGGAGGACTGAGAAGGAAGCCAGTGGATTAACCCCATCAAAGCTGTTCTACAAGCAATGGGGACAGAGTCTGATTTCAGTGCATTGAGGAGGAGGATGCATAAGTGTCTACTCTTCTTTGATAGTATTTACTAGAGAAAATAAAGTACTGGGGTTGTATCTCAGATCAGTACTTTTAAGTATATTTGTAGGCTGAAGAGAGGAGTCAAGCTGTTTTCACTTGGGAGAAAATGGTGTGACATAAAATATATGACATGTATTTTTAATGTGAGTAGTTACATTTCACCTTAAAAATTTATCTTATTATACATTTGTTTCTAACTGAACATGTAGTAGAATAATGGAAAATTACATTTGTTAGGTATTTACAAAGGACTTTTACATACATTATCTCATTTTACCTTTATAGCTACTCTGAAATACATAGGTCAGTTGTTACTCTTTTTATTCAGGTGAGAAAACTGAGTCTCGTTGGAGCTTAAAATCATATAATTTATGGTAAAATAAGATTTGAACCCATATCTTGTGACTTGAAATCTCATTTCAGATTTTATAGTTAAAGCTATCTAAGTTAATTTTTATTTTCAACTTTTTGTTAATAATCATCCATTCATACATTCAGCCAAAATTTTGTTGAGATACAAGGATAGGTTAAAAACAATATAGTCGTAGCCTTTCAGATGTTTAATATCTAGTGAAAGGTGGAATCAGTAAACCAGCAGTTTCAATACTGTGATTTATGTTGTACAGCTGTCACAACCTGATACCTTATTTAGTTGAATTCTTCTATGCAACTCGGAGCTCAGTGTAAAATTTAAATAAAATACCTCATTTCTTCCAGTTGGTGAAAGGCATTAAACACAAAGCATAGGACGATAATTTCAGACTCATGCAAAAAACTTTTCTGTTTAATGATAATTATAAAGAATAATTTCATACATTTAGAAAGGTTGATAATTTTCCAATTCTGTGCATTATTTTTTTGAAGTTTACAAATTTACAAGAGTATTAGGTGGCTGGGGCACCTGGGTGGTTCAGTCACTTAGGTGTCTGCCTTCTACTCAGGTCTAACCCCAGGGTCCTAAGATTGAGCCCCATGTTGGGCTCCCTTTTCAGTGGGGTGTCTGCTTCTCCCTCTGCTCCTCCCCCTGCTCGTTTGTGCTCGCTCGCTCTCTCAAATAAATCTTAAAAAAAAAAAGTATTAGGTGGCCATATTTCACTTTATGTACCAAAATATTCTAAAACCAAATAAAAATTATATTTGATTATCTGTGATTTTAGATTATCTGCTTCAGAGTATTTAATGAAAAGTCTCCTTGCTGTTTTACTGAGTGAAACATATTTTTTCAGTAACTGAGAAACATAATGACTAGGTTATTAAATCATCATATCTTATTATCTCTATAAGATCTCTGTCACTCTCAAGCATTTATATATAGGTTTCTGGGACTTTGGGGGTACAATCACAATGATAATTTTTATTTTTAGTAAGTTTTGTTTTCAATCTAAGCACTGCTACTAACTGCACATAGGAAATATTGGTTGTCGTTTTATTAAGAAGAGGAATTAAATTTGTAAATCAGATGAGAGTTCATGACTTGATTATTTTGGAGGTACTAAGTATCAAACTAAAATTTAATTGTAATTTTAAATTGTGAATAGTAGCATAGTGACTAAATATGCTATACTACAGTGCTTTATAAAACAAAAAAGTGATCTTTCCACTAGGAGGCAGTATTTCTACAAGTAGCTCTGCTCTGTTTCTTGATACAAAGTTGAACCAATCCATTCTCTGTATTTAGTTATACCAAAAAAAAAAAAAGAGGGACATTTAAACTTAATGAATGTATTGGTCCTACTTTATATGCAAATATCTTGTAGTTCAAGTATATAAAAGCATTTAGGAACCCTGGAACTATCTCACTTCTACAGAATCTCTAGTAACTCTTTTTCTGGAAGTAGATTTTTGGGGGAAAAATTCACAGAAGCTTATTCTGTGACACATGACAAAAACATAAATAATACCCACGAATTCAGAAGCTGAAAGATAAGATGTCAGTTACATATGAATTACATCATTTTATATCCCAAAGTGGATTTGATATGGTTTTCCCTTGGTTGTCCTAAAGTTATACTTAGAACATATCCATCCTACTTTTTTGTGAACTCTTAGAGAATGCCACCAACCTATAGAAGTTCAGGACTTTCAAGAAAGCACTGCTCAGTTATCTATGTGTTTGTGTGTGTGTATGTGTGGATCTGTGAGTGTTCATGCTAAATGGCAAGCAAGAAATCTGTATGTTATATATGATACATAGCCTCTTTGCCCTAAATGTAAATTCACACAAAACATATTGGATGCAGTCGAATTAGTAGATTTCTTTCTATAAAGTTTTTGTAAATTGTGCAGTAAAGAATGGGAATCATGGTTTATGTGCTTACTGTATATGTTTATGGGAACTGTGGTCTGGTGCACCTACGTTTCCATTGTAGGCAGTGTTCTAAAACTTCTGATTTCGAAGATGGGGCAGCTGCTGCAAATAATGCATTATTCTGTGCTAGATATTTGCTTAGTGAAGGAATTAGAATCTGCCAGTACTGCTTTTTCCAGGTTAACACATTCAGTTTGGACTCAGGATGATTGCATGTCAATTTTGTGGAGATAAACTTTTCCTACTCTCCTTAGATGCATTTTTTTTTTTTTTAATGGAGAAATAAATGCTTACATCGTATTTCCTGAGTCCTTGTGCCAAGTGCCGGTGGTAAACTATGTCTTTTCTTAATCTGGAGCAGGCTTTTTGTTTTATTTAATTCTCAGAAGGCTGGGGTGTTCAGTTATGTATTTTATTAACCAACTAAAATTTTCAGCAGACTCTTTAGCTCAGAATGTCACATTCCTTTCTAACAACAACAACAAAAAGAGTATTCTCATTTCATGAGAAACATTTGTGGAAAATAGATTTGTTAATGGTAACAATTGAGTTTTCCATTTTCTTAATTCTTTTGCATTGCACATTGCTTCAGTTTATATCTTACACGTACTTCCCTATTCCTTTACTTTCCTTAAGTACATTTTAGAGTTATATTTTCTTATCCTCCATCATCCTTGTTTTCATAATTGATGTTTCGTATTCATAAGGTAACTTAATTCTTTCAATTTTATACTTTCAAGTACATATTCAGACTTGGATATAAAAGTTCCTTGTTGGACATATCCTGTGGGCCCTTAAATTAATATCCTCCAACTTACCATTTTCCCTCCAAAATTTGTTCCCCTCTCATGTTCTATCTCAGAGAATGAAATCATTTTCCATGAAGTTGCCCATCCAAAAATCTTAAGAGTATTTCTGAATGTCTCCCTTTCCTTCACCTCTTCTTTTCCTATGCTTCTACTTTTGTAAATCTATCATCCATTCCTGTGTCTCCGTCAAAACTGCCAGATACTCAGATCATTATGTCTCATGTGCATCATTTGAGCAGCCTTCTAACTAGTCCTTCATTGAATCCCTTCTTTCACTGCTGTTATTGATTATTCTAAAATGCAAGTCTGGTCATATTACATCCCTCTGAATTATTTTATGGTTTTTCCACTGTCTCCAAGATAAAGACGTGCTCACTGACTTTTATAAGTGCCATTATGATCTCACCCCTGCTTACCTTTTCAATTTCCACCACTCCGCATTATATCTATATCACATATTCTAGCCATTCTGCATTTTTTTTCATTTCCTAGAATATACATTAAGCTAGGTCAGACCACAAAGGTTGGTTTGCATTCAAAGATTGACTAGAAGTCAAATTAGGTTTAAGGTTACTTTCACGTAGGCTTTCTACTGAATTAGAAAACAAGCAACACCAAGGACATATAATATAAACACCTAGGTGGATGGAGATAGCACTCCAGTGTCCCCCTAGTTCCTTAGGGAGATATGACCAAAATTCAGTTGTCACTGTAGTATATATTCAGTGAGTGGTATGCCAGTCATATATAGAAACAGCTCAGTAGTTTTTGTTCCATTAGGCAGGGTGAGGGGCCATGTTAATGTTCAAAGTCTACCTTCTGCCATATAACAAAATTTTGCTGTATCTAAACGTGAATAATTTTTTTTGCCATGTCATTGGGTTCACAGCAGGTCTTACCATTATTTTTCATAGTGGTGATTTATCTTGCCTCCTGGCTTTGTACCTATTGCTGGCTCTGTGTGCATAGTTCTCAAACTCATTTTTCTTGAACAACTCATAACCATTCTTTAAGGCTCAGACAAGTGATCTCTCTTCCAGAACATTTTCCTTGGTCATTTTCCTCACTAGCATCCTATGCATCACTTTTTATAGTCCTCAGTGTACTGATTTTTAAATGTTCTGTTTACTTGTCTACTAGTAAGTGTAAGCTCTGTCAGAGTAAGGACCAGGCCACTTGTCTTCATATTTTTAATATCTGGCAAAGATTAACACATTGTAATCACATATCTATAGAAGGAAAAAAGGGAGGGAGAAGGGAAGGAATCTTTTAATGATCCAATACAAAGTCCAAAGATAAAGATTATAAACCATTTGGGGGGGGGGGGAGTGTGTGTGTTGTCATTTTTTACCAAGTAGTTTTCTATCTTCAATATTTAGTTGAATTTAAATAATCATGATACATTGTCTTTTTAAAGAAAGAACATCTGTTTTAAAGTGTTCAGCCATGTTTCTTTACAGAGAACATCTGTTTAAAGTGTTCAGCCATGTTTCTTAAAAACATTGGAATTTCTGGTTTCCAGTTTGTATAATAATATAAACTTTAAATTATTGCTTTAAAATACATGTCTTCGGGATGCCTGGGTGGCTCAGTTGGTTAAGCATCTGCCTTCTGCTCAGGTTACAATCCCAGGGTCCTGGGATTGAGTCCCACATCGGGCTCCCTGCTCAGTGGGGAGCCTGCTTCTCCCTCTACCTGCTGCTCCCCCTGCTTGTGCTCTCTCTCTGACAAATAAATAAAATCTTAAATAAAATAAAATATGTGTCTTCTATGGGAATGCCGTATGTTAGAGACCAATATGTATTTTGCAAAACTTGATTTTTTTCACTCCTGTAATAATATATTTTAATATTTATTTTATATTACACAAGAGCCATGGTCCCTGACCCCATGGCACTTACTTATTTACATCCTGTTAATGAAATGAATACAACCATTTAATCAAATCACTATGACAGGGATCCAGAGAGTAAAGGTCAAATAGGTAGGTCTTTTCCATGAAAATGAAATAGATTTTCAATAGCTCTCTTGATATTTGAAAGTAAAATAGTAAAATTGTTTTCTTTTGTTTTGGTAGACTCTCTAGAGTCTTGTTTTGGTGGACTCTAGAGCAGTAGTTCTCAACCTTGGCTACATGATTAGAATTACCTGGTAAGCTTTAAAAAACACCCAAAACCAGGGGTACCTGGGTCGCTTCTCGGTTAAGCATCTGACTCTTGATTTCAGCTCAGATCATGGTCTCAGGGTCATGGCATCAAGCCCCATGTCGGGCTCTGAGGTCGTATGGTGGAGTCTGCTTGGGATTCTCTCTCTGCTCCTCTCTGTTCTCCCCACTTGTGCTCTCTCTTTCTCTCTCTCTCAAATAAATAAAAATCTTTAAATAAATAACACCCAAAACCAATTCAATTAGAATGACAGGTGGGAGTGTTAGGACCAGGCATCAGTGCATTTCAAAGCCAACTGAGAACCACAGGTCACCAGGTACTTGTTTATCCTCATTTAGTTGAATTTATTTAAATAATTATATATTAATGCAGTATAAAGAAAGAATGTTTGCAATAGAGATCTATCTTCGGGCTTTCAGCCATTTTTTTTTTTTTACCCGTCATTAGTCTTTCCTGTTTCCAGCTTGTAGTAAATTTGAGAATATTGAGTCCAATCTGATCTAAATTTAAAGCTTTTCTTCCCAACTTGGACCAGACAGGCATTGCTTTATCCCTTTGGAAAAAGGCATAGTTCCTTACCACTTATTATATTATAAAAGTGGTAGATTCCCGAAATTCAGTATTCTTATCCTAGGACATAAACTTGTGTACACAAGAATATACCTAGGTCCCTCTCTGGTGCCCCCATGGGACTTTGGCAGCTAGGGAAACTAACTCAAATGTAGTGTTCATCCTACTTGCTAATTGTGAATAATGAAGTCTTTTGTCCCTGACTCAGGTATCTCATGTCTTCTGCCAACATCCATGAAACAGTGATAGGCTGTTTATTAGATAATTTATTAGCTTATAAGAAGGGTTAGATAAAGAAATTCCAGACCCAACAAAGAAGAAGCTCATTTGTTACTGGGCTCCCTATCTAGAGGTGTTCATAAGTGGATGGATAAATCCCTTGATGGGGATACTACCTAAACATAGCAAGAAATAAAACCCCAGACTAGTTTTCCTTGGACTTCTAATGTCATTACAATAGAATGAATTTTGGGGCACCTCAGTGGCTCAGTCGGTTAAGCATCTGCCATTCAGGTCATGATCTCAGGGTCCTGGGATCAAGCCCCCAATCAGGCTCCTCGCTCAGAGGGGAGTCTGCTGGAAGATTCTCTCCCCCTCTCCCACTGCCCCTCCCCCTGCTCATGCTCTCTTTCTCTCAAATAAATAAAATCTTAAAAAAACACAATAGCCTGAATTTTATTATTCCTTTTAGAAGACCTAGTAAATAGGTTTAGACTTGTCTACAGAATACCAGAAGATTCTTATGGAGTTATCCAATGAGAAGGATATTGTTGTGCCCCTCCAAGTTGAACCACTAGGAAATCCCTCCAGAAACATGACCTCAATACATAAATGATCCAACTTCCATCCATTGTCTCTGTATATCTCTACTCTAATAAATCTTTATTCGCTTTCAGATGAAGGGAAACTCAAGATTATTATGCCAAAAATATAATTGGTTCTAGACTTCATATCAAAGCTCTTAGCACCCTGGCAGTCAAGATTTGAATCTCTAATCTGCCTTGAGAACCCTCTTTCTGCCTTATTGTGTGTTAAGTTTTATTGGAAATTCATGGACATAAGTTTCATTAGTATTAATGAGACTTTTAGCATCTAACGCAGAGGTAAGAACACTCATAATACTTTTCTCTCATTGCCGAAAGCCTCTGATATTGTTTATCAGAATACTTTGAAAATGTATATTAAAATCTAGTCTGGCATTCTAAGAGTGGTGATTCAAGTTTGGATCACCTATGATATCTGGCCTTCACTGAGCATAAACAAAGCTTTAACACTAGCATCATGGTCATAACCTCTTAATGTCTTCCTTTGTCTTTCCCTTTATAAATGTTTTGTGTGTTATGCACATTCATCCACTGGGTGGCAATATATACTCAAGAATGTGTACTGTTTCTAGTACCCTGTTCTTCTCCCACCACCCCCCTTGTAACTGAATTTAAGATGTGAAACTTTTTTTAACCTGAAAAATAGCCATTGTATCAAATCATAAACAGTTTTATCTATATTCAAGCTCCTACCCAGAAGTGACTACAGAGATTTCAATAATGTTAATACTTCCTGCCATTGACTCTCAACCACATTCTGTGTCCTCCCAATATGTTCACACACACATTTGCAAAATAGATGATCCTTCATGGTCTTCTTATCCCTCACCATTTTAGAGTTGTTCATACCTCACTTCTTAAACACACACATGCCCTGTCTGAATTCCCCTATTTTTCAGTTCCAGTAGTCTTAGTATCCTCTTATTTCTGTGGTTCTTGCATGACAATGGACTTTTCCCTTTTTCCACATACACTTATTCAAAACCAAATAATATAATGTTAAGGGATTTTTACATATCATCAACTTTGACTACCTAATTTTTTTTCCAGATGAGCATACTGAAGTCCCAATATAAAGTCAGTAATGTTAGTGCCGGACACAACGCTAGAGATCGTCTACTTAGAGAGTCTACAGACACCAGTGTTGAGACCCAGATATCTGGTGACTTTCTTAGGGTCATCTCACAGGTAATAATGTGGAGCTGTATGTTTACTGTCTCGATCCTCAGGTCAGAGCTCTTTTCACCACAGAGCTTTGTCTCATTTAATCATTGATTTATACATTCAACTCATATATCTATTCATCAGAAAGTGTTTAAGTAGCTGCTCTGTTCCTGGAACTGTGCTAAGGTTTGCAGGTACAAATTTATAGTGACACCACTTTAAAGAGCTGAAGCTAAAATTGAGTAAACTGCCACCAGGTGGCATAAGCCCTCAGACTGGCAAGGACATTTATAGGTAGTTTGTAGGTAACCATTCAGTTTTCCTTCTTAGACATTTTTTTCAAACTCAGATGATGAGAACTGGTTTGAATGTGCAATCAGACTTGTTTTCTATTAAGGTGCTGCCGATCTGCCAGCCTTCCAGGCACAACTCTTTGTGTTATTTTTCTGTTTCATTTCATGTTTTGCTCATTGACTCACTGCTTGTTCAAACTGGTTCCTTTCCTCACCTTTAGCCTCTTTATAAAAACCTGCAATTTAGCAACCTCAGAAAAACAACACCTTGGGCTAGTCTCCGCCTACTGCAAGTTCACTGCTACTTCTGAGCCTTTGTTCCTGCTGTTCTCCTCCCTGAAATTCCTTTTCTTGTAAACTCATCATTGACTTACCAGTATTCAACAAACATTTGAGTGGTTATTATGATGATGCTGATAAACTAGAAGACAAACTGTGTACTCTATTTCCATACCAGAATCTGCTATGTCCCTTTCTACCCTTCTAAGAGTAAAGAAGATCCAGTTGGTAAAATGGGTATATGAACAAATAGATTGAAGGCAATTACCAGGACTAGTGATGACCAAAGTATCAGCCTTGCAGGGGTGGTCAAGAAAGAAATTGGCCCTTGAGTTAGGTCTGGAGGTAACTCAATAGTTTAAATGGATACAGAGTCAAATATGGTTTTATTTATGAAATGGCATGGTATTTTAAAGTCTGACAATTTTAGCATGGTTAGAAGCTATGATGTATAGGTAAATGGCCAAAGTTGATTATTAAAAGGAAAGGTAGGGACCAGATTATGAGGGTCCTTGAATGACATGCAGGGAAGTTAGGACTTTATCCTTGAGGCATTAAAAGTCATTACAATATTTAGGAAGGGGGATGACACAAATAGATTTGCATTTTAGAAAGATCATCCCCAACTCTGTATGGCACAGATTGGAGAAAGGTAAGGCCAGATATAAAGCAACCAGTTAGGAAATGACCATAGTACCTGGGTGAGGATGCTAAGGCCTGAGCCAAGGTAAAAACTGTGCTTAAGGAGAGGCAGGGATGGATCTGAAAGCATCAGCAGAATTTGATAATATGATATTGTGATTTATAATAAGAAATATATATTTGATCTTTGTCCCCTTTCCTGGCAGAGAGCTCCTAAAACCCATGGAATTTTTTAAGTAATGAGAACCAGAAAGATGTCTTTTATTATGTTAATGAGGTGGCTTTTGGAAAACTGTATAACTAAAGGATGGAGGCTGATTACCAGGAGAAGAAGGAAATGATCAGAGGTTTGGAACTTACAGTCCCACCCCCTGACCTCAGGGGCGGCGGGGAGAGCATCTAGGGGCTGGAGGTTGAATCAGTCACTGATGGTCAATGACCAATGATTTAATCAGTTGTGCTACGTAATGAAGCCTCCATAAAAACCCCAAAGGATGGGGTTCTGAGAGCTTGCAGGTTGGTGAACACATGGAGATTTGGAAACAGTGCTCTAAAGAGTGACCAGTATCTGGAAAGTCAGGCCGTGGGTGAGGAGAGTAGCATTAGGAAAGACACCAAGTTGGAAGTGACCTCAGTGTATTCAAGGGAGATTGAGGACCATGGCCTATCTTGACTTGTCTTTTGACTCAGAGCGGCTGATAGGTTGTATGTCTCCTATTTCTGCTTTCCCATATCCACCTCTTCTTCATGATTCACTTTATTATTTTTCTGAGTTATAGTGAAGATTTCTAGTTGTATGGTTTCCATGATTTCTTTTTCCATTTCCTTCCTGGCTTTTTTCAATTTGCATTTCATTCTGAATTTCTGTTTTTCTGGCCTTCATCCTAAAAGTTTTGCTAAATTTTCTATTTCTAATCACCTTAGTTTCTATTTTTGGTAACATTCCCATTTGCCTCTGAGGTCCACATGCAGCCTTTTGAGGCAATGTAGTTGAAATTCCCATTAGAATTATGTAATAATGAGATATTCTTCTAGCATATTTTCAAGAGCTGTGGACAAATAAACATGTGGCACTGAAAAATCCATCATGTGACAAGGATATGTATTAGTGCCTCCTGCACAGTAGACATTTGATAAATCTTCCCAAATGAATGGATTTTACATAATAATCTGTCAATAAAAAAAGAATACATTGTTTTGGTGCACACTTTGCCTAGCACTTTTTACTATCAGAATAAGTAATACCATAGGAGGCTCAAGGAATAAGCAGCAAGGCCATGGTTCTTCTGGATATGATTTCCTCTGTCTTCTTCAGTCAAATCAAGCTGACTTCTATGCTCTGAATGGAGGTGAGGGTCAGGGAACTGGTGTGTCAACCCCCTTCTGTCCATTGGGCCCTAGCTCAGGGATCTGTATGAAGTATATCAAAATACTAGTCCAAGTTGCTGATGTCTACTTCAGCTATTTGTTCACAAATACAAGTTCTGAAGGCTTTGAAAACAGTTTGTTCTTTAAACTTTGTGAGCATTCCTTTTATAATTTGTTTACACTGTTCAGTGAACAGGCTACTGATGTCTCTGTTAGAGCAAAATTAAAATTCAACTAGGCTCACTTTGATGGTTGATCATAAATTCCAGATAAGCCAATTCCAAATTAATGATACTTTATTATCTAAATATGTACATGTATATACATATGTGAATTAAGAATGATAGCAATTTGGAACTGGAAGGAAATATAAAGAATTCTCTTTAAAGCTTACGTTTTACAGATGAAGAGATTTGTGACTGGTAAATTGTTCTTTTTTCTTGTTCTCAAGAGACTAGTTCTATATTTAAACACAATCCAGAAATAACCTCTTTACAGATATAATTTGCTTTGATTCCATGACTCTCTCAGAGCAGGTTACATGTTATGTAATGCTCTTATTTTTATTAGCTGTGTCTTATCATCTCCTATAAGTCTATAGGAACTTTGAAAGTAGAAATTTTGTTTTATTTTTGCATTTCCCACAATACCTGCACCAGTACATCCCACATCTGATACTGGATTGAGCATGAAGCCATCTGCAGGCAGCCATGGTCCTACACTGAAATTAAGGAGATAGGCATTAAGGTGGTAGGTCTCCTGTGGGCTTAGCACATTTTCTTTTGCTTCAGAACATCTGATAGTTTCCCTGGATAACCTTGTTTGCTATTTAGAGACCTGTAGTGTATACTCTTCACCTGATAGTTATAAAGCTGTGTCCCTACACTCTGGCCCTCCCATCCCATTGTTTCCTCACCCTAAAACCAACATCTGCATTGGGCTGGACTGGATTTCCCATTCCCTGGTTTGGACACAAATTAGAATTGCTACCACTACACAGGGTCCCCTTCCTTGTGCCCCTCAGCTCATCCTCCTTCATCCTGGCATGCTGAATGTAACTCAGGCATCCTGCCTATAATCCCACTCTGAGAGCTAAAGCTCTTGTTTGTCTATCACTGTTACATAAAAGAAATTGGTGTTGAACAATTTGAAAGAATTAATTTTGTCATTAATTATTCACTTGACAAATATTTACTGAGTATCTAATATATACCATACTACATGCTGTTCAGGTGCTAGAGATACAACAAGGAACAAGACCAAATCGCTGCCCTCCATGGAGTTTACGTTCTAGTCTAGATGGAACACGATAAGCAAGTAAATGAATAGATATATAAAGTTGCTGCTAAAAAGTAAGTGTTGTGAAGAAACAAAGGGAAAGAGAATAGAAAATGACATCATTAATCAAAATCACTAACATGAAGGAAATGCAAATCAAAACCACAATGAGACATCACCTCATGCTTGTTAGAATGGTATTATCAAAAAGACAAGAGATAACAAGTGTTGGCAAGGATGTGGAAAAAGGGAGCCTTGTGCACTCTTGGTGGGAATGTAAATTGGTGCAGCCACTGTACAGAATAGTAGAGAGTTTCTTCAAAAAATTATAAATAGAGCCACCAAAACTGAGTGACTGAAGCCACAAGTGAGATGCTCAGTGACCATGGGGCCCTAAGGACAATCTCAGCCAAACTGCTTCCATTGTGCGAAGATGGGCTTTATGATGGGCTGAGAAGTGGGCATAGAGCCACCATATGATCCAGCAATTCTACTTCTGGGTATTTATCTGAAGAAAACAAAAATACTAATTTGAAAAGATAAATCTACCCCTGTGTTCCTTGCAGCATTATTTATGATAGCCAAGATATGGAAACAATCTAAGTGTCTTATCAATGTCTGACTGAATAAAGAGGATACATAAAATGGAATATTACTCAGCCATAAAAAGAAGGAAATCCTGCCATTTGACATGGATGGACCTCAAGGGCATTATGCTAAGTGAAATAAGTCAGAGAGAGAAAGACAAATACCATATGATCTCACTTATATGTGGACTCTAACTGCCTCCCCCAAAAAAACAAGCTCATAGATAAGAGAGCAGATCAGTGATTGCCAGAGGGAGGTGGGCAAATGAATGAAGATAGTCAAAATGTACAAACTTCTTATTATAAAATAAGTAAGTCCTGAGGATTTAAAGTACATTATGGTGACTATAGTTAGTAACACTATATTATATATTTGAAAGTTGCTAAGAGAATAGATTTTAAAAGTAATTCAGAAAAAAATAACAGGAGGGAGTGCTATTTTAGAAAGAATGGTCAGGGAAGACCTGGACTAGAGACATTTTGGAATCATCTGCATAATGTGTTACTGAAAGCCATCCATCCATAGGACAGATGAGTGAGATAATGTAGAGAATAAATATACTTAGTGAAGAAATGTCTGAGGACTCAGCCCTGGGCATTCCAGCATTAGAGGTGAGGAACTGAGGAGGATTCAGGAAAGAAGATCAAGAAGGACTAGCCACTGAGATAGAAGGACAGGCCAGCAGGAGAGTAGCGTTCTGGAAGTCGAATTGAGAGAGTATTTCAAAAAGGAGGACAGTCACCTTAGACCAAGAATCGACTTGATTTTGGCAATTAGAAGTTAATTGGCGATCAAGGAAATAACTGTTTTGTTGAAATGGAGGGGACCCTGATAGGAGTCTGCTCAAGAGAGAATGAGAGAAGAAATGGAGAGTGAATATACACAGTGCTTTTGCAGCACATTGCTACAAAAGGAAGCAGAAAATGGCAGAACCTAGAGAGAGCCGTGACCAAGAAAAGCCTTGATTTTTCTAAAACGGGAGAAATAAAATACCATTTTTGTGAGCAGAGAACAAAGATGCAGCAGAGAGAAGCTGATGATGGCAAGAGAAAGGGGTTATCATATAAGCAAGAGGCAGATTCAGTGTGCGTGCAGAACACATTTCTTCCAGTAAAAACAACTTTCAGCCAAAGACTTAGGGCATTGCCAAAGAAGGCAAACAGACAATGGTAAATTAATCATTTTGGCAAGTGTGCGTTTCATTTCTTCTCTGTTTTGATTTCTCATCATTAAATTAAGTGAATAAGTGAAGTTACACTGGTAGTGAGAATGTTGATATACAGAATTTTAGACAGTGACCAGTCAGTGAGGTCAGTGGTTATCTTAGTGAATTATTTGTAGTGTCTAATCCTAGAATAATTTGAGATGTACACTCTCCAGTGTATGGTAATCTGTCACATCACATTATTGTAATTAGACCCACATCATTAAAGCAATAGCAGCTTCTTTTTGTAGCATGTCTGCTAATGGGGCTTTAGTTTTCTTGAGGAAAGCCTCAGAGAAAACCCAAATGGGAAAAGTATGACCCTATGAACAGAAAATACAACCTTTCCTGTTTGGGTTTTTCTCTTTATAATGCTTCAGTTCTAAGTTCTCAGGCATAAATAGGGGTGGAAACTGACCTAAAGTCCAATGTACTTTTTACCAAAAAAAAAAAAAAAGAAGTATTCTACAGGATGAGAAATTCAAATGAGATAAATAAGAAACAAGATTTTCAGGACATCAGTTGTGATCAGAAAGAGGGAGCACCCTCAATGACTATAAAACCTTAATTAAAACAGGTGTGATAAATTCCTGTTAATGTAAAACTAGAGACTTAGATCTAGAGAAAGACAATAAAGATCATCTATTCTAACCACTTTATTTTACAGATTAATAAACTCAGTGACCAGGTGATTAAATAATTTACATGAAGATGCAGAGGTGATTATTTGGCTGTGTTGGGTGAGTTTTAAAAATTAATAAAAAGAAAACTAGAATAGTAATAAAATAATAATAATAACATTTATTGAGTGCTTTCACATACCAGGCACCCTGCTGACTACTTTACAGTCATAACCTCAGTGAAAATTTCCAGCAACTGTATGAAGTGGAAAGTAGGAGATTTCTTAACCAAAATGCTGCTTAATCGACTTACCAAGTTCACTACTTATATCTCTATTACCTTCTCTTTAAAAAACTGACTGACGCAGGTAGAATGATGAATACTTTAGGCTGGTTAAGTCTTTTTCAAAAGATTTCTTTCCATTTATCTAATCTGTAGTCTGCAGGCACAATCTACATTGGTATCAGTATCACCTGAGAACTTGTTAAAAATGCCGATTATCAAACTACGCCCAGACTCCAAGGCTTGATACCAAGTGTCTTTCATCCTTCTTGGACTAGTAGCTACTCAAGGCATACTTATCTTACGGTGAAAGGCAGGAGTTCACGAGAGCAAGCCCAATTGTGCAAGTATAGTTCAAACCTCTGCTCATGTCATGTCCACTAACATCCTGTGAACCAAAGCAAAACAAAGCAAATGGCCAAGCCTAAATTTAAGGGGTGAGAAAATACGCTCTTCTCGTTCAGGAGAGGGATGAGGATGAATATCTGATAAACAGGGATCTAATCTACCATCTGAATTTAAAACTGGTATTTTCTTCTTTACAAAAATAATGTTTAGTATGTTGTTATCAAAAGCAGTGCAAATAGTTGACTCAGTACCATTTAACAAATATTTATTGAGTGATTTTTGTTTGTTGGTGTGTGTTAGGTATTCAAGAAATAGAGATGGATGAGACAGTCCCTGCCCTCAAGAAGCTCAGAGACTGGGGTGCCTGGGTGGCTCAATTGGTTAAGTGTCTGACTCTTGATTTTGGCTCAGGTCCTGATCTCAGGGTCATGAGATCAAGCCCTATGTTGGGCTCTGCTCAGAGCAAGATCTGCTTGAGATCCTCTCCCTTTGCCCTTCCCCCTACTCACATGTGCTCCTGTGCCCTTTCTCTCTTAAATAAATAAAATAAATCTTAAAAAAAAAAAAAAGATAGTAGGAAGGGAAAAATGAAGGGGGGGAAATCGGAGGGGGAGATGAACCATGAGAGACTATGAACTCTGAGAAACAAACCGAGGGTTCTAGAGGGGAGGAGGGCGGGGGGATGGGTTAGCCCGGTGATGGGTATTAAAGAGGGCATGTACTGCCTGGAGCCCTGGGTGTTACACGCAAACAATGAATCATGGAACACTACATCAAAAACTAATGATGTAATGTATGGTGATTAACATAACATAATAAAATTTAAAAAAAAAAAAGCTCAGAGACTAACCTATAAGCAAATCAGAATTTCGTGTGATGAATGCATCAAAAGCATTTACAGCTCTCTAGGGTTGGTGTTATTGTTTTCATTTTCTACATAAGAAACAGACTAAGAATGGTTAAATGATTTGTACAATATTATATAACAGACAAAACTGAAATCCTACCCCTTTTTAGGGCAGAGGATTAAAAACCTAAACTTCCTGTCATTCCACATATCTTTCCTCAGAAAATGAACACAAAAGTGATTCCGTCTGATACTTCACTTGGCGCTGAATCCTTGTATCCTTAAGGCAGCAAAAAACCAACATCTCAGTGAATTGAACACCCTGATAATGGATGCAGAATGGATTACATACGCTTTCTGCTGATTTGTAAATCTTCCTTTTTTACTATTTGACTTAGATTCTTCATCAAACTAACCTTTATAATATTTAAATCATAAGTCTGATTTGCATACCTAGCCTGGGCTAATAGAAATCTGGGCTAATAGAGATTTAAAACTTTGGTCAGTTTTAAAAATATCTGAGTTACAGGCCATAGTCTTTTAGTGGATTGAATTTTTGTTAATATAAGCTATTTTGATGATAAAGGGAAAACTAAATGGACCATTGGGACTTCCATTCCTGAGAAGTAAAAAGGATTATGGGCAGTAATAAGGTATCCTGAGGACTGAAAGGTATGTATAATTATGACTTTCAGCCCTGTTAGCCACTATGAAGCTATTACTATAATGTTCTATATCAATATTTAATAGTGTGTAATAACAGTTTCAATATGAAATGGCTCTTCGTATTTGTTCAGAAGAATATCCATGAGCTAATGTTTGCAGAACATTCACCATAACCCTGTTAAGGCAAATTATAGGTACCATGTTATTGTTCCCATGTTAAAAAAAGAGAAACCAGCACTTCACTAAGGTAAAGTAACAAGTCATTGGAAGAGTCCAGTATAGCACACGAATCTAGTGACTACTAGCCTGGATGGTAGACTTTTGGCTCTTGAAACAACACTTTTGGGGAATGTTAAGGGCACAAAAATAAACCCAACCACTAAGGCTTAATTTTATGTGGCCTGTCAGAAACTAATGAACACATTTAATGCTTGGGCAAGAACCAGGATAATTATGAATATTAGAAAGGATAAGGAAGCTTGGTGAATCAGAAGAATTTTTCTATGCCATCATTTACACTGGAGGATGTTTGTGTTCTGTTCATTTCTTGCAGTGAGTTTCATGTTGGTTATTTAGGGTCTGAATTTTGGTTCACTTCAGTTATAGTTAATGTAATACTAGATGCCAACATTTATTACTTCAATTTTCCCTCTTCTTTCTCATTTCCCAAGCTTGTCAGCACTAGAGGGAACCCTTCCATGATGCTTAGTACTGAAAGTCTGTCTCAGTACTGAGAGTTTCTTATACAAACAGAAGTCCAGTCAAAGCTGCAGACATTGTTTCCCCTTCTTGATGACTGAGTATTGGAGCTGAGTTGGCCTGTTCTTCAGGGAGTACCCAACTATTTGATCTGTTAGAAAATATGCATGATTATGACCTCAATCTTTTTGTACTTGTTGAGGGCTGATTTGTGACCCTGATCTATTGACGCCTGATCTATTCTGGAGAATGTTCCATGTGCACTTGTAAAGAATGTGTGTTCTGCTGCTTTAGGATGCACTGTTCTGAGTATATCTGTTAAGTCCATCTGGTCCAGTGTCTCATTCAAAGCCATTGTTTCCTTGTTGATCTTCTGCTTAGATGATCTGTCCATTGCTGTGAGTGAGATGTTAAAGTCCCCTACTATTATTGTATTATTATCAATGAGTTTCTTTAAGTTTGTTATTAATCAATTTATATATTTGGCTGCTCCCAAGTTGGGTGCATAAATATTTATAATTGTTAGATCTTGTTGAATAGACCCCTTTCTTATGATATAGTGCCCTTCTTCATCTCTTATTACAGTGTTTAGTTTAAAATCTAGTTTGTCTGATATAAGTATGACTATTCTAGCTTCCTTTTGATGTCCATTTGCATGATAGATGTTTCTCCATCCCCTCACTTTCCATCTATCTTTGGGTCTAAAATGAGTGTCTTGTAAGTAGCATATCGATGGGTCTTGTTTTTTATCCATTCTGATACCCTCTGTCTTTAGATTGGAGCATTTAGTCCATTTACATTCAGAGTAATTATTGATAGATATGAATTTAGTACCATTGTATTACCTATAAAGTTGCTGTTCCTATAGAATGTCTCTGTTTCTTTCACTTTCAATGGACCTCTGATAGAATCTGGAGAATAGTGACAAGAAAAATATATATACATCATCTTAACTTCAGGTCTAGATACTCAAAGAATTTTTTATTTACAGTGGGCAAATATCTTTGGAGAGTTTTAGGAGCTATTCCCACCTGTGTACATTTGAAATAGAAATGAGGTCTCAGGTTGCTTGTACCCACTGAGAGAATATTTGTTTACACAAAAGGGAGGTGAGGTGATGGCATGAGATTTTTAGAATGACTTGTCCATGAACATATGTGAGCAGGCCACTGGTATAAAGAACTAGACCCATTAGGAATCAATATATTTTCTTTTTTGTCTTATTTTTAAAAAGGTAAGTGGATAGAAAAACTTGTTGGCCCTCTTTATTTGGATGAGAAGGTAAACATTCTCTCATCTTGGGATAAATTATTGGGAAAAGAGTAAATGAAAGAGAACAATTTGAGATGGGAATGCTTTAGCCTATCTTTATGACAATAATGGATATTACTTCATGTCAGTGCTTGAGATTTTCTTCAGCCTGCTTATAAGGGCTGGAATTTATCAATTCAGGCATTTCCATGACACCAATTTGATATGTCTCCATCTGAATTTCGCATAGTTGCTTCTAGCTCGAAGGTAATTTTCCTGGCTTTTTATATATTAAAAAAAAAAAAAAAGGTTAAAATGGCAAAAGTTTCCAAGATCATTTCTACCTTTTTTTAGTCTCTTTTTTTGGTAAGACTACATTACTTCAGTATTCAGTTGCCCAATTAAATGATTATATACTTAATAATCCCCATGAGTTGCAGAATTATGGTTTTAAAAATTAAATCCTACAGACAACTCATGTAATTTGCCCTACCATCTTTTAGAAATTAGATCCTTTAAAAAAAAACCCTGCCATTTTTATCTCCCATAGAGATTGAATTACTTGTGTTCACTTTTTGTTTTAAGGCAGACTATTCAATTTCTTTCAGGCCATTGATTCAATCATTATATTCTCTATGATAAGTATGACTCAGCTAAATTTATTATTATGACTTTTTGAAAAAAAATCTTTATTTGGAGAATTGGATTGGTATGCTAGTGCCTTTCTTTCCTGTGAGGAAGCCTTATTGCTGTTATTTACCAATTTATTTGGACATCTCTAGATATAATTGAATTGTTTTATGGTGGTGGGACTTCTCTTTCCTTTGGACTGACACCTATTCTGTGCCTCTCCCTTTCTGTACTTTTATCTAGTCATGATTCAGATGGTATTGACCGTCTATCTTTAGAAATCAAGCAGTATTCAGGTGTGATTCACATTTCTTTTGTTCTGTAATAGGGAAAGCAGAAATTACTATTTAATGAAGAAGTGTACAGAAATGAAAACTAGAGGTTGAGATGGATGAGCTGTTTTTCAAAGTGCCTTCAGAATGCCAGTATCAGGGCCAGAAAGCAACTTCTTCTCTCTGATTTCAGATCCTAGATTTGTTTATTGGCTTTGTTGTCTCTCTTCATTGACCAGTCTCTGAGACAGAACAATGACTGAGAAACAAAAGGAAGCTAGTTTAGATATTCTGGGTCAGATTTGACCCTAGGAACTCATGTCCTTACCTAAGTTGTTGAAAACTCATTGGCACTCCGAATGAAAGGCATTAGAATTTTTTTATCACTCATCCATTAATTAAATCAATATGCATTACTGTTTACTAGGCCAGGTACTGTGGATATGCAGAGATAAATACACATAACAGCTTCCATTTATTGAGCAAGCTCTTTTCTAGGAACTTTTCATATCCTCTTTCTAATCCTCACAACCATCTTTCAAGAGAGGAATTGTTTATCCCCATTTTACAGATGTGTAAACTGAGACTCAGAGAGATGAAGTGACTTGTCCAAAGTTACACAACTAGTAAATGGCTGAATTGAAATTTTAACTCAGGTCTCTCTGACCCCATACTCATTCTCTTTCTCTTATATCACATATCCTGCTCATTAACTCCTCCTTCCATGAATAGGGCTTTGTCCTTAACTTTAAAAGATTTATAAGTATCTAAATGTTTCCATTTATATGAAATGTGCAGCAATGGCAGATCTACAGAGACAAAAAAGAAAATTAAGATTTGCCTAGGGCTGGGGGTAAGGCGGTGCAGAGTGACTGCTAATGGTATGAGATTTCTTTTTTCAGTAATGAAAATGTTCTAAAATTGTGGTGATGGTTGCACAACTCTGTGACTATACTAAAAATCATTCAATTGCATACTTCAAATGGGTGAATTGTATGATATATGAATTAATCTCAATAAAGTTGTTATTTTTTATAAGGTTAACAATATAGTAAAGAACACAGGTCTATAAACAGTTAACATGATACTGGGAAATGTGAAACAGACATGAACAATGCACTCTGGAAACTCAGGGAAAGGTGCAGCTGTTAGGTCTAGGGGGCTGGAAGATGGCTTTATGAAATAAATGCATTGGAACTGAAACTGAGAGCAAAATTAGAATGTTATAGGCAGCAGAGACTAGAGGCTGAGAAAATAGCATGGGTAAAGTCACAGGCAGGTGCAAGGACTGGATTTTTCTGGGATATTGATTGGCAAATCATGTCAAATCATCAAGTTGGAAGTTGGTGAATGGTGAGTGGGGAATACAGAAAGAAAAGAGTTTAGAAAGGGATCTATTTGGAAGGTCTTGAATGCCATGTTAAGGAGTTAGGCTTTATTCTATACACTATAATCTTTTTCATGGTGGAAAAGAGTAAATTTTTTTAAAAAAATTTTCAGCTTATTGGGGCACCTAGGTGGCTCTCTCATTTGAGTGTCCAACTCTTGATTTTAGCTTAGGTCATGATCTCAGGGTAGTGAGATCGAGCCCTGCCTCAAGCTCCACGCTGGGTGTGGAGCCTACTTAAGATTCTCTCTCTCCCTCTCCGTTTTCTCCTCCCCCTGCTCATGTGCACTCTCTCTCTCTCTCAAATAAATAATCTTTAAAAAAATTTTTCAGCTTATTGAGGTTTAATTGACAACATTGCATGTATTTATAATGTACAAAGTGATGATTTGACATACATATACTCTGTGAAATGGTTACCACACATCCATCACCTCACGTAAGTAATATTTTTTATTTGTGTGTGGTAAGAATGCTTAAGGTCTATTCTCTTAGCAAATTTCAAATGCATAAGGTAGTACTATTAACTATAGGCACTGTGCTGTACTTAGATACCCAGACTTACTCATCTCATACCTAAAGGCTTGTACCCTTTGACCAGCATCTCCCCATATCCTCTACCTCCAAATCCCTGGTAACCCACCATTCTAAAGAGAGTATATTTTAAAACTAGATCTGAACTGACATTTTTCTATATGAGAGTTCTACTTTCAGCAAATCAGTACCATACATTAAACTAAATTAATGTTGCAAATTTGAATTTTACTAATTTTGTTTTAATATGTATAGTATATAAGTATAAATTTCTTTTGGTTTCATAGTTGTATAAGTGTTTAAGTGTTTAAAGTATAGGGAATTTATATATAGCCCCACTCTGTACTAGGGGACACTACTCTTTCCTTTTATGGAGTGCTGAGAATCTGTACCTAAATCTCAGCACTACAGGTACATTAGAGTTTTCATAGAGTAACAAAATAAGGGGCGCCTGGGTGGCTCAGTCATTAAGCATCTGCCTTCGGCTCAGGTCATGATCCCAGGGTCCTGGGATTGAACCCCACATCGGGCTCCCAGCTCGGAGGGAAGCCTGCTTCTCCCTCTCCCACTCCCCCTGCTTGTGTTCCCTCTCTCACTGTGTCTCTCTCTGTCAAATAAATAAAATCTTTAAAAAAAAAAGTAACAAAATAAGACTATCATAGTTTGTTCCAATTTTAGTATATGTGCTGCCGAAGTTTGTTAATACAAACATAAGAGGAGGAAATTTGACCGGTTAAGAAATGAAAATTTAGATAGTTGAACCATTTGGAGTAGTACTAGGCATGATCTTAATGTAGGATGAAACCTTTGATATAGATTGTATTCGATGACTTCAAACTAAGTAATATTGCTCTAGTCACTGCTATGGGTAGCATAGGGAATGAATGGGTAAATATCCAGCAACTTTCCCCCCTTGTCTATTCACTAGATTTAACACTTTGACAGACTCACTTGACAAAAACAGATTGGTTGATCATTTAACCCTTTTACAAAATGGAAGAAAGGAAGGAAGGAAGAAAGAGAGAGAGGAGGGAGGGAAAGTGGGAGGAGGGAAAGAATAGAAGGAAAAAGAAGATCTTCCCAGTATTTTAACTAATAGGCATTGGGAAGTAGTAATCCTTTTTCCTTTCTTTGTTTCAAAGAGACTGTTGTGACCTTGAATACAAGCTCAGGGCCTATTTTCTGGTCAAAAAGATATAGGAACTTTGAAAATAAAACAACAACAACAACAAAGAACAAATTTTCCCCCCATCTCCTTCTATATTTCAACTCTGCAAATTATTGTATCATGATGACTTTCAAAATAATGCAAGAAACAATGTTAGTATATTTTATCAAAAGAGACCTTGTTAAAACTTGAAAATTTCTAGATAACTTTCCTAGATAACTATATTTTTATGATTCTTTAAAACTTAAAAATTAAAGCATTAAAAAATTCAAACGTTTATATGTTCCTTATTGTCAACATGGGAACTTCTTTCAAGATACATCTCCAAAAGCTAGTGAAACAAAGGCAAAAATGAACTTTTGGGACTTCATCAAGATAAAAAGCTTCTGCACAGCAAAGGAAACAGTCAACAAAACGAAGAGGCAACCCACAGAATGGGAGAAGATATTTGCAAATGACACTACAGATAAAGGGCTGGTATCCAAGATCTATAAAGAACTTCTCAAACTCAACACCCAAAAAAGAAATAATCAAGTCAAAAAATGGACGGAAGACATGAAAAGACACTTCTCTGAAGAAGACATACAAATGGCTAACAGACACATGAAAAAATGTTCATCATCATTAGCCATCAGGGAAATTAAAATCAAAACCACATTGAGATACCACCTTACACCAGTTAGAATGGCAAAAATGTACAGGGAAAGAAACAACAAACAAATGTTGGAGAGGTTGTGGAGAAAAGGGAACCGTCTTACACTGTTGGTAGGAATGCAAGTTGGAACAGCCACTTTGGAAAACAGTGTGGAGGTTCCTCAAAAAATTAAAAATAGAGCTATCCTATGACCCAGCAATTACACTACTGGGATTTACCCCAAAGACACAGATGTAATGAAAAGAAGGGCCATATGCACCCCAATGTTCATAGCAGCAATGTCCACAATAGCCCAACTGTGGAAAGAGCTGAGATGCCCTTCAACAGATGAATGGATAAAGATGTGGTCCATATATACAATGGAATATTACTCAGCCATCAGAAAGGATGAATACCCAACTTTTGCATCAACATGGATGGAACTGGAGGGGATTATGCTGAGTGAAATAAGTCAACCAGAGAAAGTCAATTATCATAGGGTCTCACTTATTTGTGGAACATAAGGAATAGTATGGAGGACATTAGGAGAAGGAAGGGAAAAATGAGGGGGGTATTCAGAGGGGGAGATGAACCATGTGAGACTATGGACTCTGAGAAACAAACAGGGTTCTAGAGGGGAGGGGGGAAGGGGGATGGGTTAGTCTGGTGATGGGTATTAAGGAGGGCACGTACTGCATGGAGCCCTGGGTGTTATACGATCCATGCTGGATCGTGGATCACCACATCAAAAACTAATGATGTATTGTATGGTGACTAACATAACATAATAAAATTAAACCAAAAAACAAAAACAAATCCAGTAAAGAAGAAGGTAAAAGGAATAGGAGGGAGAGGTATTTTATAATTATTCAATTTTTACCAAAAAAATTGTTATCTGTACTCATTTCAGATGTTCCTCTTTTATTTTTATTGGTATATCTGACTCCCTTTTTGTCACTTTTTACCTTCCTCATTTTCTATCTGCCTTTCTCCTTTTTATTTCTCTTTATTTATTGCTTCCTCTCTCTCTCTTTTGCCTCCTCTTCACTCCCTTTTCTCCCTTTCCCTGCTTAATGGACCATACTTGGGACTAGAGGGAAATTTTTTTTTTTTTAGTTTTAGTTTTTTTAATTTATTTTTATTATTATTATGTTATGTTAATCACCATACATTACATTATTAGTTTTTGATGCAGTGTTCCATGATTCATTGTTTGTGTATAACACCCAGTGCTCCACGCAGAACGTGCCCTCTTTAATACCCATCACCAGGCTAACCCATCACCCCACCCCCCTCCCCTCTAGAACCCTCAGTTTGTTTTTCAGAGTCCATCATCTCTCATGGTTCATCTCCCCCTCCGATTTCCCCCCCTTTGTTCTTCCCCTCCTGCTATCTTCTTCTTCTTCTTCTTTTTTTTTTTTTTTAACATATAATGTATTATTTGTTTTAGAGGTACAGATCTGTGATTCAACAGTCTTGCACAATTCACAGCGTTCACCGTAGCACATACCCTCCCCAATGTCTATCACCCAGCCACCCCATCCCTCCCACCCCCCATCACTCCAGCAACCCTCAGTTTGTTTCCTGGGATTAAGAATTCCTCATATTAGTGAGGTCATATGATACATGTCTTTCTCTGATTGACTTATTTCACTAAGCATAACACTCTAAGTAAATTGGGTGGTTTTTTGAGGCTTCAAATCTAGTGGAATTTAATCCTTTTAGGAAGAGAGTATCAGTTCTGGGGATGCTACTAGTTGGAGTTTCTGGTCCTCACTGTCGTGACTTCCTTCAAAAAGCCTCAGCTTCATTTGGTTTCTTTCTCTTCTTTCCTTCCATTAAGTGACTCTCTCTCATGTTCTCATTCTAAATTCTAAGAAAGGAACTCAGTTTGGGCTTCATCGGTCTTTGTTTCAACTTGCTTAGTTAATGGCGAAGAGGTAACACGGTACTAATAGAGCAGCAGGGGTTGAGGGTGAAAGGCCAGTCATAAAGAAGGGGCGGGGACTCAGCAGATACCCTGAAATTCATCTACTTCAGGATTGGAGTTTTCAATCATCCACTAATTAGAGACAGGGCATTGGTGATTTATGAAAGAGTCTATCTAAATTTAAAAGAATCACAATAATTGAGTGCCCAGGAGAACTGGAATTTGAGCGAGGTAGGAGCTGTATGCCTACATATGGTCTGCAGTTGTAGATCAAAAACAGCCCAACACTACTTAAGTAAGGAGTGAATGGTGGAGGTTCCATTTCTGGCAGTATGACTGAGAATTTTCCAGAATTCATGAAGGCCATAAATCCTCAGATTTAGGAAACATAATGGGTCCCATGCCAAAAAAACATAGTAGACAACGTTATAGTGAGACCACAGAACACCAAGATAAAGAGATTTTTGAAAGCAATTAGGGACAAAAAATTAAAATATGTAAATCAGTTACAAAAGGTAACTCTTAAAAAGCTGTGTGCGTTTGGAATTTTAACTATGAATTCAGTTTCTTTAAAAGATATAGATAGGGGTAATCTAGGCTAGCTAATTCTTAGGTGAGCTTTGGTTATTTGTGTGTTTAAAGGAATTTTTCATTTCATCCAAGTTGAGAATTTATTGGCATAAACTTGTTTCTAATTTTTCTTTTAGTGACTGTTGGATCTTTAGCAAGGATCTTTCAATCCTGATATTGGTAATTTATGTATTTACCTGACCAGTCTAGCTAGAATTTATTGATTTTATTAATTTTTTTAAAAGAACTGTTTTTTTTTGTTTGTTTCACTGATTTTTCTCTATTGCTTTTCTGTTTTCTATTTCATTGATTTCTGTTTGTATCCATTTAATTCCTTTTTTATCCTTATTTTGAGTTTAATTTGCTCTTCCCTTTCTACTTTCTTGAGGTGCATACTTTAGTTATGCTGTTTGAGCCCTTCTACTTCCTAATATAAGCATATTATGCTATAAACACTTAAACAACTATATGACGTTCCTAAGCACTCTTTAGCTGGATCCAGCAGATTTTTAAATACTGTGTTTTCATTTTCATTCAGCTTAATTTTTTTTTTTTTAAAGATTTTATTTATTTGACAGAGAGAGACAGTGAGAGAGGGAACACAAGCAGGGGGAGTGGGAGAGGGAGAAGCAGGCTTCCCTCGGAGCAGGGAGCCCGATGTTGGGCTCGATCCCAGGACCCTGGGATCATGACCCGAGCCAAAGGCAGACGCTTAATGACTGAGCCACCCAGGCGCCCCTCATTCAGCTTAATTTCTAATTTCACTTATGATTTCTTCTTTGATCTATGGATTATTTAAAAGTGTGTTGTTTAGCTTCCAAATATTTGGAGAAATCCTGCATATATTTTTGTTATTGATTTTTAATTTAATTCAATTGAAGTTAGAGAATATACATTATATTATTTCAATCTTTTAAAATTTATTAAGACTTATTTATTGGTCCAGAATGTGGTCTAATCTGGTGTTGTGGATTGACTTGTGTCCCCCCAAAAGATAGTTCAAGTCCTAACCCTGGTCCCTGTGAATATGACCTTATTTGGAAATAGGATCTTTGCAAATCTAATGAGGTCATACTGGATTAGGGTGCCTATATCTCAATGTCTGCAAGAGAACAAATTTCTATTGTTTTAAGTCACCTCTGTCAAAATCTTTTAAAAAATTTTTAAAAATAAAAAATAAATAAATAAATTAAGTCACCTAGTTTGTGGTTTTTTTTTTTTTTTGGTAGCCCTAGGAAACTAATACATCTGGTAAATGTTCCATGTACATTTGTAAAAAAAAAAAAAATGTGTATTCAGCTGATATTGGATGAAGTCTTCTGTAAGTATTAATTGGGTCCAGTGTGTTGTCAGTGCTGTTTAAGTATTTTACACATTTAAAGATTTTCTGTCCACCTCTGTCAGTTATTGAGAGAGCAGTCCCATAGTGGAATTGTCTATTTCTTTTTCCAGTATTATCAGTTTTTGCTTCATGTATTTTGAAGTTCAGTTAAGAGGTACAAACACATTTAGAATTGTTATGCCCTCTTCGTTCTGCGTGGAGCACTGGGTGTTATGCACAAACAATGAATCATGGAACACTACATCAAAAACTAATGATGTAATGTATGGTGATTAACATAACAATAAAAAATTTAAAGAAAAAATAAAACATAAACTAGTTACCAGAGGAAAAAATTAAATAAAAAAAAAGAATTGTTATGCCCTCTTGATGAATTCCTTCTCTGTCATTATAAAATGACTCCCTTATCCCTGCTTATATTTTTTCCTTTGAAATCTACGTTATATGATATTAATACAACTACTGCAGATTTCTTTTAATTAGCGTTAGCATGAACTGTCTTTTTAATCCTTTCACCTTTAACCTACCTGCTTTTTCATATTTAAAGTGGGTTTCTTATAGAGAGCATATAGTTGTTTTTTGATATCTGATCTGACAATGTCTGCTCTTTATTTGATGTGGCTAGGCCAATAATATTTGATATAATTAGTGCTATTGTTTAATTTAAATTTATGCTTTTTTTCTATTTACTTTTTATATAAGATCATACTAAGTTACAAATTTGAGAAAGCTGACAAATACCACAAACATCAGGAAATCCAGAAATAAGCAACATGTTTTTAAATAAATGACTGCCCAAATATATTTGGATTGCATATCCTTTTACCCTTTGATTCTTCATAGGACAATAACTTTTACAATATTTTCTATAGAAATAATAGATGATCCTCTCTGGGTAATTAAAATTATTTTTCTTATTGATAATGTTTAAAACAGTTTATTTTATTTTTACAATTCATTATAGGAATGATCATATACATTTTTAATGTTATCAAATTTGGAAAACCTCAGTAAAGTTTCTTTCATATATAATTTTAAAATTCGGAGGAATTTTCCATGGACTAGGCTCTGGCTCCAAACATTTCATATCTTATTTGACTTAGCATAGTGGCTTCTGGGTCCATCTATGTTGTTGCAAATGGTAGGATTTCCTTCTTTTTTAAGGCAGAATAATATTCCATTGTACATATATACCACACTTTTTTTTTAAATTCATTAGTCTGTTGATGGACTTTCGGGTTGTTTCTATATCTTGGCTATTGTAAATAATGCTGCAATGAACATGGGAATGCAGATGTGTCTTCAAGATCTTGATTTCAATTATTTTGGATACATATCCAGGAGTGGGATTGCTGGATTATATGGTAGTTCTATTTTTAATTTTTTAAGGAATCTCCACACTGTTTTTCATAGTTTCATCTTTTACCACTGTCAAAAAAACCATTTGCCAAATTGACCTCCTGCCATTCTCTAAATATTGCCCACTTTCCAATCTCTGGGCTATGGCACAAGCTCTGGACATCACAATGTGTTCTCTGAAACATCTCTAGATCTGCTTCTTATCCTTCTACTCATCCATCAGCAGTCAGCTCAGTGTCATTGTCACCCAGTTTCATTCAGATGCCCCTCTTTTATGCTCTTATAGAATCCATATCACACATTTGTCTTTCTAACTAGACCACATGCTTCTAGAGTTGTTCCTTAATGCCTTAATATATTTTCTACTATAATCACTGATTATTTTTGCATTCAAACAAAATAAAAGAATTGTAAGGGAATACTTATTGAGTGGATTGGTGAATTGAGCTGCAGAAGAGAATGGTATGGAGGGGTAAGGTGAGCAACTGATGAATGATGGGTCATGATACCTGTTCCCAGGGCTTTCATGGTAAAAGGTTTTAATGTTCATCTGGTGGAGATTGCAGGGAAGTAGACTTCCTCTTGATATAAGAAAGATGAACAGAATTGTCTGAAGAAAAGGTTACTGGGTAAGGAGGAAGTAAATGAGTCACTTCTGGGTCTATTTAGAGAAATGTTATACCGTCTGTTTCTGATAGAATAATTTTTCTGTTGGAGGAAGGAAGTCAGCTTCTTCTGGAGGGTATGCTCTGGCGTACATGAAAGCATTTCCTGAAATGTGGCAAATTGTCAGTCTGGCAAAGTGAGAAGGGATGTCAATTACAGGGTGAGAGGTGACTAGCACCACTGAGAATTAGGAGTGACAACATAAAGTGAGCTCCCGGGACACTTGGGTGGCTCAGTCGGTTAAGCATCTGCCTTGGGCTCAGGTCATGATCCCAACCTCCTGGGATCAAGCCCAGAGTCCCCACATTGGGCTTCCTGCTCAGCGGGGAGTCTGCTTCTCCCTCCCCATGCTCTTGTGCTCTCTCTCTCTCTCTCCCTTTCAAATAAATAAATAAAATCTTTTAAAAAACCCAAAAAACTGAGTTCTCATGTCCTGACTTAGCCTCAAGTGGTCCCCAGGAGTATCTGATAGGTAAAACCCTGCCCCTTCCAACACACACACTGACCTGTGGATCCAGGAAATATTACAAGCCCAGGAATTCCATCCTTTGTTAATGTTAATCAAGAATCATATACAGTATGAGTTCAGAAATACCAGAATTTACAAAGTAAGAATGTTTCTGTCTCCAAAAAATTCCATTTTTTGGAATTATCTGCCAATGGGAAGCAAAGAAACAACCAGAGAGGAAAAGCTTTGATTCCTCTTTTTTTTCTTACAGATTTTCTGTGGCTAGCAAACTATGCTTATCAGTTCCTTGGTGTTGACAGTGTTGACAGCAAAATATCACACAGTATCTGCCAGGTAGCTGTTGATCTGTAAATCATCCACCTTTCCCAGATTTGTTACATTTGGAAAGATCCTAAGGGGCAGCATCCTTCTTGAAGTTGAAAATAATTGCTTATCTTTATAAAGGTAGAGAGAGGCCTGAGGGAAGGAATAATGGGAATAGATACTAGCAGTAGTGGAAAAAGGGGAGAGTGGTTGGGGAAGGGGGGAGCTTGCATTTTAGGGGCAGACTGACAGTTTGCAAAGTAACATTTTCTTCAAAAATCCAACTGAAGGCATTGACAAGTCTGCACATCCAGTCCTGTTGGCTGGTCTTCTATAGCAGCAGAGATGGGAGATGAGGACAAGGCTATGTGAATCCTGGATGCGGGAAGGATGTTCCCGTGGTGTGCCCCATGGGACCTTTTGCCTTCTAGCTGACAGCATCACCTATTTCAAAAAAAATAATTTTGTGTGTGTGTGCTTCCAATCAAGAGTGAAGCTGAGAAATTTTCCTGACAGAGTAGAAGTTGTAACATGCATGGTCTGTTAGATTTGCTTTCTTTGTTCAGTGAAACATAAAGTCACTACTCTACCAACAAACCTAGAATATTCTCTTTCTCTCTTTCATGCGCACACTCACCCCTACCTCCCACGTGCATGCATTTGTACACACACAACCACCTTATTACTTTAGAGTCAGGTCTCTTTCTATATGTGGTTATAGTTATAGATAGAGTCTAGTTTCTCTCTCCATCTCTCTCTCTCTTTCTCTAATGTTTCCTAGATTAATGGCTAACTTTCCACCTACATTTGGCACTTTCAGGGCCACCCTAATAGGATGAAGACTTTCTACCATTAAGGATATTTGAAAGAAATTTGCCACCAGGCCTAAAGGGAATACCAAAAGTTCATTCCAATTTTTTTGAGCAGGGATTAATTGCATAAATCAGTGAAATAAGTGACAGTTTCACCCAATGGCTAATTTGAAGGAGACAGAAGCACCTGGAAGTACAGAGTTTGGTGTGCTTGATAAAAACAAAAACAGTCTCCTTAGTTTATAATTACAGCTTGTGTTAAAGGTTTCTTCTTTTGTGGAGATGTTGCCAAGGCAATAGCTTGGCAATCTTCTACATGGCTGCTTTTCACATTAATCCACATAGGCTCCCCGGATATTAATCTTTATAACACACCTATGCAGTCCAGAAGGGCAAAATACATTTTGTAGTCTGTTTTTCAGAGTAGGGAAAGAGCATTAGAAGATAAGGTTTTCTGGTCTCCTTTCTCCTTTCCAGGACATGCCATCAGAACCAGGCCATGAATTTTGAAATGGCCTTAGTACCTCAGTGCAGGTCTATGGTGAAAAGAGAACAGGAGACCTTAAGAACATGCAACAAACCAGATCAAGGACATAGCTGATGGTCAGAGCTGAAAGTTCAGCTACTGAGACAAGGTGAAAGCCAGGAGGAGGAAGCCCAACAGGAACCAGAGCCAAAAGTCACAGTTAGCAAAGCTCAGGGCCAAAGCACAAGAAAGAAACCAAAGGAGCAATCAATCTTGAGCAGGATTTAGAGTTGCTAATAATGTGTTTGGATAATTCACAAGAAATGGGGGCCATTTTGTGTTCCCTCTTTTCTCAGTTGGCTCAGAGATACAGACAGATTAAAAATGTGATTTTTGTTGATGAAATAAATTGAGGGGAATCAGAGACACCTCGGGAGGAGTAACACTGAAGGAGTTACCACTACTAAACATTATCCCAGCAGTGTACACCTGGGAAACCAGAAACACACCAGAATCTGTGGCAAACCCTTGAATCTCACTTGCCTAGTGACTGTGCTGGGGTTAAGCCTCCAAAATATGGAGTTGATTTATTCCGGCAGCTGAATGTACTGGCTTTCAAGTTTCAAGGAAGGGAAAACTATGGACAGAATGAAATTCTAAATTCACACACTCCCAGTTTATAACCTATGGCCTTTGTTTGCTAATTATGTTCATAAAACATATAACTAGCCACTATTTTACATTGTTTCCATAACTCTCTCTAAAAGAAGACGTCTTTTATTTCTGAGTAGCCTCTGACAGCAGGGCAGAAAAAAGAAGGCCATGTGGCCATAACTTCCACTCTTGTGTCAAGGAGAAAGAACCTCCTGGGGACATGCCATTGCTTCATGTTTCTTTAATATTAAATCTAACAAGTTCTGTGTCAGGTTTAAATCCCCAGTCTGGCCTCATCCCAGAGGAGGCCCAGAGCCTGTCAGGTCTTACAGTGACCTGCCTTTGTTGATTGATTCTGCTCATTGAAATTCAGCAGCAGAGGAAGAAGGTGCCTCCTCCCTGCAGCCAGCTCCTCTCCCTGAGCAAACAAGACTGCGGCTCAAAGGCAATGTAAACCAAGATTTCTGTGGCCAATTTCAATACTCAGTTCCTCTCTAAAACCAGTAACTAGACCCACACCAGAAGGCAGACATACCCGTCTAGATAAAGAACGTATTTATTTAGGTTCATGCAGAAACCAAAGAATGAAGAACACGGTAGATGAGAAAATCCTATCCTGGACCTTACAGCTGAGCTGAGAGCTATTTCATGGAGCCTGGCTGACCACTTCAGCTTGCTTCTGTACACATATAATGCCTTTTAGACTTTGGCATGCCTTGCGTTTTCAGTTTGATTTTGGCATTTGCTGTTTGCATAGATTTTTCTTCCTTATATTTCCACATATCTCATGTCATTATTAAAAGTGTGTTTTGGATAGACTGGTCCTAACAATTGAGTAAAAAATTATGGCTCTGAAGAGTATTATTTTCAATAGGATCTTATAAACTTCACTACCTGGAAATCAGCTGGCATCTAATATATCCTTACATATCTATATATGTCACTGTACGTAGATATACAGATAGTTCTACACATAAAATATTAAGTATATATGTGTTTTTCTTTAAGTAACTGTATGTAAAATCTAACCTCAGTTCCACTTGGCTTGAGCAATAAGCCAGCATCTAGTTTTTCATCTAATTGGCAAATCCACATAATTAATTTAAAGAATATAATTTTTCCTTTTGTTTTCTTTAAAATATAATTTGAGATTGGAGTAAAACAGAGTATATATATTAATGGAGGTTCTTTCTTTCTTTCTTCTTTCTTTTTTTTCCCCCAAATATTTGTTATCCTGCAGATGACATACAAAAAAAGGATGACCTTGAACTATTGGGTTGTGACTTCTCTAGACCTTTATATTCTGTCTTTGAGTTACAACAAAAAGAAAGAAAAAAAGAGAAAAAAAATGCACACAAACTCCCAATCTAACAGTGAAATCGCTCCCTCAAATAACACTCCATAGATTATCTTTGGTTATTTTGATAGGCATTATAATTAGTTTTATTTTATGTATTTTTAAAGATTTTATTTATTTGAGAGAGAAGAGAGAGAGCGCGAGAAAGAGAGTGCACACACCAGTGGGGGAGGGGCATAGTGAGAGGGAGAAGCAAATTCCCCACTGAACAGGGAGCTGGACATGAGGCTTGATCCCAGGTACCCGGGATCATGACCTGAGCCGAAGGTAGACGCTTATCTGACTTAGCCACCCAGGTGCCTCCACTATAATCAGTTTTAAACTCATTCATTCAGATTCAATAACTATTGTGTTGAGAACCTACCTACTACATGCCAGACAGGTAAGGTGTCTGTCCTTATGATGTTTAGTTTTAATTGAGGGAGATATTTAATAAATGAGAGAACATTTTTTAAAAGCAAAATAATTTCAGATAATGACACATGCTTATAATTAATTCTATGATGACCTTTCCAGATACCCCTTTAGGTCTAATGTTCTTAGACATTCCCGTTGGGAATGCAGTCAGCCAACAGCCCTCACTTCCCAGCCCCCTCTGAGAATTACCTTACCTAAAGAGAGTCACCTTGCTCAAGGTCATGTTCCTTTTCTAGGGTAGTCCATATCCAATAACTGGTCAACATGGAGGTATAATGGATGGACACCCTCATCTTAGCTCAGAACAACTCTAAAGGTCCATACCAGCTTTCTGTAGGGTCGGCTGAGGCTTTTGTTAATGCATCATGGCCCAACTTTTTCCTCTGCCCAATCCTATTTCCTTTCCTTCCGTAGACAAGGACCCAAGAGCACTCCCTAATAAACTTCCGATTACTAATCTCTGCCTCAGTCTGCTTCTTGAGAGCCCCGACCTGCAAAAGTAGTATCATCATGGGACTAAGAAACCAGACACTAAATTAGAATTTGGCATAAGGAACCCAAAGTGCTCAGGGACCAACGGCCCTTTTGGTATCAGAAGGGGATTGGATGACTATTACACAATGGAGATAGGGAAAAGTTTATTTGGCACCCAAGTGATTTATTTAGGTGCCTCTTGGTACGCCTTTGCCCAATTTTGACATTAATAGATAAGTTCAGAAGCCACAGTCAGAGAAAAATGTAGTAACTTGGAGCTCAGACCCCTCAGGTCTAAGGGTCTTGTCATGCCACCAGGTAGAAACCTAGACTTGTGGAGATGCTAGGTGAGGTTGGGGAAGATATAGAATAGAAAGTAAGTAAGACAATGAGTTTCACATGTGATCCTAAGGTTGGCTGCAGTGGCTGGGGCTGTATTTCATTCCAGTAAATCTCTGTTAAGTTTCACCTGAGAAAGAGATACACCAGCATCCTAACAAAGCTGCTTCCAGATTGTATACAAAACAGTGGATTTAAAGGGAGACTCTGGTGAACTCTGTGCAGTGCTACCCAAACCTCATTTAGTATAAAAAAAACATACTTCTGCAGCTCTTTGGGGTGCTACAAACAGACAGTGTTAGCTGTCAGCTTTCTTTGGGAATTGTCTCAACTGAAGAGAGCCATTGTGTCTCCTTGGGGCCACTGGCAGCCAGTAATTGGTTGATGTGGGGATATAAAAATGTGTCCCCCTGCCTTGCTGATCTATCTCTAAAGGGCCATTGCAGCTTCAGAGCTCCCTGTGGGGTTGGGTGAAGCCTTTGTTGAGACTGAACTTGTAGCTCAACTTCTCCCTTTGTCCAAGCCTCTTATTTTCCTTCTCTTCATCAGATGTTGACCAAGAAAATCTCTAATAACTTCCTATAAGCAAAGCCACTGCCCAGTCTCTGGTTCCTGGGGAACCCAACCTGCAACAGTGCTATGAAAAAAAAAAAAAAAAAAGAAACTGTCTTTTGGAATAAATTTCAGTACCACGAGGGGCTGCTCTAGTTAAGATGGTCAGGTAAGGCTCTTCTGAGAAGCTGATATTTGAGCTATGTGAATGTGAGAAAGTGCACAGAAAGAATTGAGGGAGTAGCATTCCAGATGGGGACACATGAAGACCTTGAGGTGAGAATGAGTTTGACATGTTCCAGAAAAAGAAGGAAGGCCAGTGTCAACTCAAGCATGGTTAATGAGAAAGAGGCTGGTAGAAAGAGTGGATGGATCATGGGATTTGATTTTTATTCTAAATTCAATGAGGAATTATTAGAAGTAACTAAAAACATCACTTTGACTTCTGTGTAGTGAATGACTTGTAGGAGTTAAAGAGTAGAATAAGAAAGAATAGTGAATTATGAGACCATATAGTTACCCAGGAAAAAGATGGGGTTTTTTGGAGGAGGTGGTGATGGTGAAGTGTGGTTGACTTTTAGTATATATTTTGCAGGGGAATCCAAAAGAAGTTGTGATGGATTATATGTAGAACAATGAAAAGAGAATAAAGATGACCCTTAGGACTGGCCTGAGCACCTGGGGCAGTGTCACAACTCGGAAAGACTAGTAGAGGACCATGTTTGGAAGAGGAAATTGAAAGTAACCTGAGGTTGTATATGGGTTTGATATGATTTCAAATCCATTTATTTATGACAAAAATAAAATTGTTAAGAGTAAAGTTGTCTTTGCTATAAGAGTAAAGTCCACTGTGACAGAGTGTTGTCATCCCCTCTGTTGCCGGTGATAAGCTGAGCTGCTGAGGGGTGCCCCTGGGGGCTCATCAATAAAAACATGAAGAAGCACCTATGGCAAGGGGACATTTAGAGTATAAAGACTGAGGGTTTGTGAAGACTATCCAAGAGGTGTTTATTAGCTCCTGCCAGTAAAGACAACTCTTCCCTGCAGTGGTGAAGACCATGGAGTGGCCCTCAGAGATCTTCTTGCAGGACAACACCAACACCATGGCCCACATTCCCTAGCAACATGCTTTAGCAACAGGGGACTCTTGGCACTAGCAGCTGGACATCAGGTCTCCTATAAAGGGTACACCTCAACTAAACTTGGACTTTATTCCTTTCCTATTCCCTTGCCTGGAAAAATAATGTGGTTAATCTGTCATTAGCTTGGAGCATAATACTTCTTTATTGGCTTATTAAGAGATATTATCCTGTTTGCTATTGGCTTGTGGAACTTCTCCTGGAGAAAAGGAACAGATTCAAAGGTTAGATTACACAATTAAGTAGTGAATTAAACTCTGTCAACACTTTCAATCCCTGTGTACCTCAGTTTCTTAGTTTTCCATTCTCTCCGAGGCACCTATGAGATTTGGTAGGCCTCAATCTGAATTATCTGTAAATTGGTTTATATTTCTCAGAGATTCTGCGTTTTCAGCAACCTTGCAGTGACACTAATGCTGTGGACATTTTGAACAGCAAAGATTCCAGTGAAAATAGCATTGTTGTGTCAGACCCAGCTTTGAATGATTTTCCAGCCAATTATTACTTGTATAATATTGGGCAAGTTTAAATCTTTTCAGAGCTTTAGTTTCTTGTAAAACCAGGAATAATATACCTACCTCATAAAGTTTCTGGGAGAATTAAATGATGTCATGTCTCTAGAGCATAAGGCAAGCAACCCAGTTCCTTACTCACAATAGGACTCACTAATTAGTTTACCACTTTCTTCCTCTCAAAACAGGCTGTATATTCACAAATTATATTAAAATTTAAAAAAATCATTATAAGACCTTTGGCATTCAGGGAATTAATATGTGCAGTTTTGACTATTGCTAAGTAATTCCAATAGTCCAAATAATGTAATAGTTTGAATTTTGCCGAGGTACACAATTGGATCCTACATATGGAGAGGAGGCTAGTTGGCAGGAGTGAGTCACATTCTTCAGGTGGAGCCTATCCAATGCCAAACATCCTCATCTCAGCTTGACTTTATGGTTCTTAGCTCATCTCCCCATCCATGCAACTTCTGTGAAGCAAGGAAGTCTGTATTTTATGGAAAGTGCCCCTGCTAAACGAAGAAACAGAAAAAAAACCAGACAACTAAAACCAACTAGGGAATAAAAACAGTGTTGGTGGGGTGCCTGGGAGGCTCAGTTGGTTAAAATTCTGACTCTTGATTTCAGCTCAGGTCATGATCTCGTGGTCATGGGATCAAGCCCCAAGTCAGGGAGATTCTCTCTCCCTCCCCCTCTGCTCCACCCCTCACTTGCTCAGGCTCTCGCTCTCTAAATAAATAAATAAATAAATAAATAAATAAATAAATAAATAAATAAATAAAATCTTTAAAAACAGTTGTCATGGTGTGAAGAGAAAGTTAAGCAATCTAAGAAATAGATGCTGCTTATATAGAGAAATAGATGTTTGGGACGCATTATTGAGAGGGAATGCTACATTGGCAGTGGCTTGGATCCACGATATGAGTGTTTTTACCATGTGCTCCATAAAGAAAAAAGGAAAGGCAATTCGCAAACTATTTCAATAAATTTTCCAGACAGAATTCATACTGTTATCTTTATAAATGAGTCTAGTCTTCTATTTATAGAATTATAAAGGTCTTAAGGGATCAATTAAAAGTTTTTCATGATACTTGACTGAACCTCACAGGAAAAATTCTATACTATAAATGGAATCTGTGATTTGAGGAGTTTGTAAATGTCTCAGGACATATATATTAAGAATGTCAGGGTCTGCTGTGATTATTTTTACTACTACCACATAGTTCCTGTAAATTGTAAAATGCAAATTATTAACTGCTGGGTTGGTAATCAAATCACATTGTAAAGAGAGAATTTGCATCTTTAATTTCCTATTTTACAATAAGGCTATGGCATTTGCCAATAGATAGTCAATACCATGTACACAAGTGTTCATGCTACCAAGTACACAGACAAATAAGACATGGGTCCTGCCCTCTTTTGAGGAAGGGACACACTGGCTCCATGACACAAATATAACCCTTAGAATTGGGAGGGTAAATTATCTTGGGAAATAATATTGGGATCTTGCAGAAAGCCATGATATTGGTGCATTTAAATAGCTGTTAATCCCCTGGTAATCATCTAGGGAGAAAAAATGGACCTGTCATTTATTATGATACTGAAAGCACAGGGCTAGCTCTAAAAAGTCTGACATATCCCAGATGTGATCAGCAAATCTCAGCACTTTTGATCTCTGTGAAGTCACTTAACTTTGATTGGATACTCCTTGTGGTAGGTAGAGCTAACACATCTAAAGATAGATATATTTCCATTAAAAGTGATTTTTACACTCACATCCATAGAAAATAGCAGTCTCATTTTCATAAGGCTCCAAGCAGTCTCAACATTGTGTTCCTTTCATTTGAACTTTGTAGTGTAGAATCAATGATCCTCCATTCCGTTGTTGTTTGAAGAATCTGAGTTGAATTCTGTGGACCAATTAGGCTATGTTGCAAAAAGACTGGTATTTCTTGGGGAAGGTTTAGGGTAGTCAACCACAAGATTGATTAAAATTCAACTGGGCACTAATTTCTTCATATTATCTTCTGAAATCCTAATTTAAAATGCAAATACTACAGGGAGGGTAATATATTAAAAGGCATTAGGGAGTAAAGCTATCAAGAGAACTCCCAAGGCCTATTACCATCCTACTTCTAATGACTTCCACAGAATTGTCACTCATTCTTAGAAGTCTTTTCAAGAATTCATTTGGAAGTCTTATTGGAGGAGATTTCCTGATCTCTCGAGAGGAGGTCCTACTGTTATTGCCCCAGTGAGGTGGGGGAGGGAAAGTATAGTGTGGTATTCAAGTAGTCTTAATCAAAGGAGGGAAATAAACTTTTGTTGAGGGTCTCCCATATACCTGGTTCTGTTCTGTGTGCTTAGAATATGCCATTTCATCAAATCTTTCTCCAATGCCATTATGCCACTAATCACCATTTTATGAATGGGAAACTGAGGCTATGGTAGGTTAAGTAACTGTAATAAGGAACTAGTAAGTAGATTTTGGAGTCAAGCTTGACCTACCTCATTTCAAAGCTCATAAACCCAAGAAAAAGGAATCTTACCCATGGAATTTTTTTCTATAACATTTTGGTTCTCTTCCTCACCACCCAAATCTACTTGACTCTGACTTGTTTTACAGAGGAGCTTAGAGGCTCCTTAAAGAGAAGAAATGTAGGTTAAAATGTAAAAACACTATTCTGAGATCTCTTACTAAGTAGGACTGAGGTAGCAATGGAAAAAAAGGCCATTTCCAATGTTCTGTTCTGAATAAGCACCTCATTTTTTTTTATATTTAGAATGTTTAAAAAATTATCTATCACAAAGTTGAACATAATCTTACCATATGACCTGTACCCCCATTTGCCCAGATGAATTGAAAACTTATGTCCACAAAAAACATGCACAGTTGTGTAACTGTTTATATCAACCTTACTCATAATTGCCAAAATTGGAAGCAACCAAGATGTAATTCGATAGGTGAATGGGTAAACAAATTGTGGTACATCCAAACAATGAACTATTACCCAACAATAATTTTGTAAAAAGTGCTATCAAGACATGAAAATACGTGTAAGGAACTTAGTGAATATTGCAAGTGAAAGAAGCCAGTCTGAAAGGCTATATCCTATATGATTCCAATTATATGACATTCTGAAAAAGGCAAAACTATAGAGAGAGTAAAAATATCAGAGGCTGCCAGAAGTTTGAGATGGGGTGCAATAGAGGAGGAGGGAGGTGAATAGGGGAGAATACAGGGCATTTTTAGGGTAGGGAAACTATTCTGTGTGATACCGTAATGATGGATGCATGACATTATGCATATGTCAAAACCCATAAAGGGCACCTGGTTGGCTCAGTTGGTAGAGCATGACTCCTGATCCCAGGGTCATGAGTTCAAGCCCCACATTGGGCATGGAGCCTACTTAAGATTAAAACACCATGAAACTGTACACCACAAAAGGTGAAGCCTAATGTAAACTATGGGCTTTAGTTAATAATATTGTATCAATATTGTTTCATCATTTGTACTACATCAATGAAAGATTTAGTATTAGGGAAACTAGGTGGAAAGATGGGTGTCTTGGAAAGGGGGTATATGGGACTCTCTAGTACTTTCTGATCAATTTTTCTCTAAACCTAAAACTGCTCTAAAAAGTCTATTTATTAAAAAAAAATTATTCTAGAACTGTCTCGTTCTTCATGTATAGATAGAGAGAAAAGAAGAAATAAGAATAGTGTAAAGGAAAGAAAAAGGTAGAAAAATATGAAAATTACAAAAAGATAAAGAAAATGGAATTTATGCCACCAGAAAAAAAAAAATTTAACTTATAGTCACCCCCCCACACACCCATTTTCTTTTCTTTTTTTTTCTGGGGGGATTCTTTAGGTGAAGAAGAGGACTTCAGCAAGCTTAGAATGTGGAGTAAGATGACAGCATGGAATCTTAAAAATAGTCTGTGCACTTTCCGCAAGAGCAGCAATTTTACTTAGGGCTGATGGAAGGTCAGGATATCTAGAACATTAAGCTTGAGATGGTTAAACTCTAACTTCTGAATAGTTGGGGGAAGAAGGTGTTTAGTGTTGTGACACTGAAAAACTCATGGGCTGAACAACTGGGAACCTGCTTTCAGCTTGGACTCTAAGAGTAAATAGAGCGCACAGAGGTTCCTGGAAACCGGGGGTAGTAGCAACAGGGAGACCCTGAGTGAGGTGAAGGAGCTTAAAAAGATGTCCCCCAAACAAACTTTTCTTTTCTATTGCGGTATATCATATATATATGTGCATTAATCTTAGGTGTGTAGTTTATTTAATTTTTATTTATGAGCATTCCTAAGGATCCACAAGCCAGATCAAAATACAGCACATTTCTAGGATCTCAGACGGCTTCCTTGTGCTTCTTTCCAGTCACTATTTCTGTCCTCAGAGTAATTACTATAATTTGTATTACTAAAAATTTATTTTGCTTGCACACCTCAGATAAATGGAATCTTGCTATATGTACTCATTTGTGTCTAGCTTCTTTCACCCAACATAAGTCTGTGAGATTCATCCACATTGTTGCATTTAATAGTGGCTTGTTCTTTTTAATTGCTACTTCATATTCCATTGTAGGAAAATACCATAGCTTATCTATTCCATTGCTGAGGAAGATTTGGGTTGTTTCCAGTGTTTTTCTTTAATGAATAAATTTGCTATAACATTCTCGTATACATCTTTTGGTGGATGTATGCATACATTCCTCTCGAATGTATATATTACTAGGAGTGGAATTAATGTGTCATAGATACCAAAACAATTTTCCAAAGTGGTTATACAATTTAAATTTCTGCATATGAAGATTCCAGTTGCCCCCCTTTATCACCTACTTTTGCTATTACCTGTGTTTTAAATGTTAGACATCCTGGTGAGTGCACAGTGGTATTCATTCTGGTTTTAATTTGTATTTGCCTAATGAGTAATGAAATTGAGCATTTTCTCCCAAATAATTGTTGCCCATGTGGATATCCACATTTATAAAGTTCTTACTCTAGTCTTTTGCCCATAAAGTTTGGTTGTCTACCTTTATACTATTGATTTGTAGTTACTTATATATCCTAAATTCAATCCCTTTGTCAGATATTTGTGTTGTAAACATCTTCTCTCAGTCCGTGACTTGCCTTTTAAGTCTTTGATTAATAGAAGTTCTTAACTGTGATAAAATTTATTTTATCAATCTCTTGTTTTATAATTAGTGCTTTTCTTATGCTACTTAAATCTAACCCCAAGTTCACAAATCTATTATTCTGTTCTCTTCTAAAAGCTTTATATTTTACTTTTAGCTCTATAATCCATATCTAATTAACTTTTGTATATTCTGTGAGGTAAGGGCCATGGTTCATATCCTTCCCGCAAACGGATATTCAATTAGTTCAGCAATATTTATTGAAAATTCCAGTCCTTTCCCCCTAAATTACAGTAGTGCTTCTGTTGTAAATCACATGACTGTACATGTATAGATCTTTTTGTTTATTCTACTTTTTCTCATTGCTTTGTCTATCTTTATGCCAGTAGTACACTACCTTAATTATGAAGCTGTATAAAAAGTATTTATATCTTGCAGCACCTGGGTGGCTCAGTCAGTTAAGTGTCTGACCCTTGATCTCAGCTTAGGTTTTGATCTCAGGGTTGTGAATTTAAGCCCTATATTGGGCTCCATGCTGAGCCTACATTAAAAAAAAAAGTATTTCTATCTTGTCTTGGCTATTCTCAATGCTTTGCCTTTTCATATACATTTTAGAATCAGTTCTAATTAAGCTCTTTTTTCTTTATAATTTCTATTTTTTATATTTAATTTTACTTTTAATAAAAATTACTTATATACACAGTTTAAACAGCTTTTTAAGTCTCAAATTGCTCTATAAGGCTTCAGTAAAAAACGGTGGTCTCTTACTTTGCCTCTTTCTACTCCATTTCAAGGTGCAATCCCCCTCATCTTTTAGTTTCCTTCTTGTATTTAATTTCATATTTGTCAATAATATCCTTCTAGTTTTATTACTTGATTTTCAGTGTTAGATATTATCCACCAACTTCCTACTATGGAAGATAATTTAACTCTCACAGTTTTCTCAACATATTTTTTTAGATCAGTATTCATTAATTACATTATTATTCTCCTGTAAATATTATTCACAGCATTTTTTATACCTGTTTTCCCTAGACTAATCACTTCTTTTCTTCAATTTTAAATTTTATGTGCTGTTTACTACCATTAATTCATTCTTAAACTTTCTGCTAGAAATACAAATCTCCTCTGAACATATTCAATTACATCAGGTAACCTATCATATTATATTTTTTTTTCTTGAAGACACATCTCTTGTAACCTTCTATCCTCCCTCAAGTCTGGACTGGCTGTCTAGACCTGCCACACAGATGTTGCCAAAGAATCTTCTTTCATTACTATTTTTGAGATTTCCTTTGCCTCTCTCCTATGTTGGACCTTGGACCGTACTGTTTTCTAGATCCCATGTCTTCATCTTTCTTGGTTTCCTCTACTGTTTTGATGGAGCATACCTTATAATAGCTTCTTAGGAAAGAGTTCATTGGACATATTTTTTTGAGAACTTGCTGTCTTTATTCTAGTCTTGTAATTAATGGATCATTTGACCAGGTTGGTTGAGTGAAAATCATTTCCATCAGGAGTTTGAAATATCACTCCATTATTTTCTAGATTCTGATGTTGCACTTTATTTTGCAGTTGCTGTAATAACATGATGTAATCAATGTTAGTTTGATTCCTGCTCTTGTATGTTTTTCACTCTCTGGAAGGTTTTAGGATTTCCTTTTTGTCCCTTAGCTCCTAAAATTTCCAGACTAAAGGAATTGATATGGATCTTTGCTCATGTATTGTGCTGGGCATTTTATGGGTCTCTTCCTTTGCAAGATAATTTTTTAGTGCTGACACATTTTCAAATTATTTCTGTAATAATTTCTACCCCTCTGTTCTATTTTTTTCTCTTTCAGAATATTCCATTCAAATGATGATGGACCTCTGGATTGATCCTCTAATTTTATCATTCTTCCTATTTTCTATCTCTAAATAGATATGTCATACTTTCTACTTGACTTAGTAAACTTTATCTCATATTCCTTCAATTCAAATGTTTGTTTCTGCTGTGTCCTCCTATTCCCAAGAGTTTGTTTTTGTTCAGTAAATGTTGCTTTTTTATAGCCTTCTGTTCTTGTTTGGTGGATGCTATATCTTTTTCATTTCTCTGAGGATTATGAGTATTAATTGTTTGTTTATTTGAAGTTTTCTTCTGTTTCTTTCAATACCTCTTTTCTGGTTCTTTTTTGTTTTGTTTTGTTCAATGCCCTTTATATCATAGGTTTTTTTCATATTCAGTGTTATTATTGGCTGTGTGCTCATATTTTAGGCACCAAAAAAGGTTGCTTAAAAACTCTGAATGAGTGGATAGGCCTTGTTGAGTAGTGGGCTTCACTCTAAAATAATCTGGCTGAGGTGTTTTCTTAGAGGATCCAGCTGTCAATATCAATGCATCTTTCTGCTGGCTCAGGTTCCCTAGAGGTGAATCCTCCATTTTCATGCCTTAAGGTTATGAGTTCCTGCCAGTTTCTGGGACTAAGTGGAAGAGGCTGGGGCAGATGTGGAGGAAGTTCACCTCTCAGAAGTTTCATAGTTAATCTATTCTCCCTGTTTTTAGTACATTTCTTTTGTATTTTGTGGCAAAGTAAGGCTGGAATCTCTCTGGTTCAGTTTCTCCAGTGAGCAAACCTTTTGTTTGCTTTCACGGTGGGAGAAGAGGTGGTCATTTGGCTGAACAGGCTGGAGGAGGAGATCTATGAGGTTGTTTCTTATACAGATTATCAACTAAGCTTCTGGCTTTCTTCCTCACTCTAACCTCCACTTTCAGAGGTGATTGACACCCGAAATACCCAGGCTTTCTGTGGCTTTAGGACATGCATCTGTTTGTTTCTGAAGTTACCTTGAGGTTTCCCCACCTCAAACCACTTCTGGGCTTTTTCTAGTTTCCTAAGTTAGTAACCACTCATCCATCTGATTTTCAGCTTTCAAAATTTTATTGTCATTTCTTTTTCCATTCTCTTTACACTTGTGGATGTATATATCTTAACACCTTTACTGCCTTCTTAGTGAGGTTTCTAGAGAGAAAATAGTAAATACTTGTTCAGTCTACATTTTAACTGGAAGCTAGTTAGTCAGTATTCAAAAATTCAAAGTCAGCTCTTGCTTGAAATCAGAGTGACCGGCTCTTGAAGTCTCGGAGACAGAAGTAAGAACTGCTACTTTTCCTACTGTTGTTCTAATAGCCAATTGATAAAGAAAAATACCTCTATTTAGCATGTCCCTTTGGGGAATATGATGGAATGGAATGGGAGCCAAGATGGATCATTGCCAAGGAGACATTTGGGGGCTGGCTTCTCTGGTCATATTTAGGATCAAATCCCCACAAGAAGGTGACAGCATTATAATGTAAAACTGCTGTTCTGGAATTGTTAGCTTGATTATTACAGGGTGAATACAAAAGAAATAACAGAATATAATCATTATTGAACACATGGTCTTTATTTAGGAATGATTATTTTATTCATTTGTTGCAAAGATGAGAAACCTAATTTGGAATATCAATGGAACATTCAGATTTTATTTACAGGAAGTTCTTCAAGCATTTGAGTGTGCTTTAAATATTCTCTACTTACAATCTGAGTCTTCACAGAATTATTTCCATATTTTACAGATAAATGTCGCTTGTGTTGCAACAAGTCATAGGTGACGATTCCAAAAAATACACATTCTTGAGAAACCTAACACTAATTTGTGATAATTTTTTTTCCACTTTGCTTTGTGCAGCTGGAAAATTAGACTGCATTTTTTTTAAAGGAATGAAATAAATCTTGGCAATTGGAGCTTGGTAATATGTGGCTCACATGCCATCATTTGTGACTTGCACAGCCTTGTCTCAGATAACTGCTTTATTAGCTTCCATCATCATGGAAGATTTATTTCCCATCAATAAGGGACAGTCTTCCATTACCAGATTTAAATGCTGCTATGATCAACATTACACAGCCAGAAAAATTAGAAGATAGGAAGAAAATATGGCAAAGTATGTTTGAGAGTTGTAAACTAATAGGGATAGTCATAAAACTCCTGTAAGGAGACTTCAGAAACTTGAAATTTTTCAGGTATCTAAATACGTGGAACATGTAAAAGTGCAGAATGTAGAGAGTGGCTGAATGAGAATTATTTCAGACATGTGACCCTGTTTGTAGGAGTTTGTGAGTAAAAAAAAGGAAAATGAATGGAATTACACTTAATTAGAGGGAAGGAGATATATGAAGAGTGTTGAGTGAGTTGGAGAAATGCCTGGACACTGAAGAATGTCTTGAGTGTTGTGTATGTATAGTGAACTTTTTATAAAGTGAATGAGAACTAAAGTTGTAGCAGAGAAACTGACAAAGTGTTGTGGAATTTAGAGTTTGGGGCTGATACAATACTTATAAAGCTATGACCCATGTGGTCGTGTTCCTAAGCAGTGTCACATTTACAAAAGCACAGCACAAATAGGCAGTCCAAGCTGTAATATGGTTCTCAAAAATATTTGAGGAAGTCCAAGTATGTGATTCAAAGCATTTCTTACTAAAGTCCTTCTCTTTTCTAATCTGCAGCACCCAGCTCCCAGGTGGTTATGTATGCAGATCAATAGACAAATGTTTTTATTGAGCAAGATATCTAATAAACAAGAATAGAACCTGTTTGGGGCTATTACTAGTAGGATTTTGAGAAAGATATTGGTATAAATATTGCTCAAGTAGCTTGTAGAGGTCATAGAAGCCTGGCCATCCTTTACTTTGTATCTAGCCAACTTTAAGGGAAAAGTGAGCCACCTGTGTTCCTTGGCCTTCCCATGAACGGTTTAGAATTCTGTTGGTTGCCATGCTATATCCTATATCTTTGGATAAAAGCTTTGCTGATATGACTAGGTTGTTACTAAGACAGTTGTTTTGACCCAAGTCCTTCTTCTTGAATTATTATCTGCTCAGGAAGGAGACTAGATGGAGGAGTTTAAAGAAGAGAAATGTTTTTTGAAGGGGCCATAAGTCTCTGTTGTGTATGCCCATGTAAACCCCAATGCATTGGAAAAAAAAGATCAAGTTTTACTTTTTTATTAATAAGATGCCTACTAGTGCTGATTGAATCATTCAAATCTGCACTAAAAGCAGTGATTAGAAATATTCCTGTAAAAATAAGTACATTTGAAACAAAGCAATTGATTTAATAATTCAGTTTAAGTAAATGTTATCCTTGATAAGTAATAATTGTGAGAAAAGTTTAAGTTTGCTTATCACAACAGACTAAAGGACAGATCCATTTCATTAAAAAATATTTTCCCAGATCTAATCCCATAAAGTCATACATGATTAAAATTTGGATAAAAGTCAACATCAAAAATTATCCTGTATTTTAATTTTTCACCCTTGAGAAATCTTAGAGTAGATTTATGACTCTTTATAAAATCAAATCAGAAGAATAACTATTCATTAAGGACATATGATGTGCCAGGCTTTGCCATAAGTCCTATGGGAGGAACAAAGGAGGTTCCTGTCTTCTTAAAAGCTTGTAGAGGAGAATTGTTGAGGACTAAAAGTTTAAATAACATCATAAGACATAAGTAATACTTTAAGACCACAGTGGAAAAGAACACACAAGGGCAATTATCAATACAAATCAGACATTAAAATTCCTTTGGGAATCAGTAATTCAACTATCTGACTAAAGAACAGGATTTTTGAAAAATGGTTCAGGAGACAAGCCTAGAAAGATAAATTGGGTTAAAATTATGGGCTTTAGATGCCAGGCTAAGGTTTTAGAACTTGATTTTATAGGGAAACCATTGAAAATTTTAATTCTAACCTTAAGTGCAGAAATGACAAAATCAGAGCAGCATGTTAGGGAGATGGAGTTATCTCAGTTATATGCAGACTGGACAGAGAAACTTCAGACACTGAGATGGACTAAAAGGATACTTCCCTTTTTCAGATTGTTTAGGTCACTCTGTGGATACAAGATGGAGCTCCCACCATGCAAAATTTGATTTGGATGTCTAGACTGATGATGCCACACACACACTCTAAGAAGGTATGAAAAGGTTTACTACTCACACAATGAGGCTTTCTAGGGAGGGCAAAGCAAACTCCCAAGCAGGTCCACAAGGCTTAGGAGAACAGACAGGGGGGACCACATGGATTTTTATGGTGGCTGGAGTATATGGCTGGAGTGAGTATTTCCTTCCATGTGCTGAGGCTTGCATGGTTTGAACTTCCCGCTGGTGCCAAAGGAGGAAGCACCCAGACTTTCTTATCAGCTTGTCCAGATATGGAGCAGAAGGAGGAGGGGAATGATGTGGCTTCAAACTGTCAGCAATCAGAAACCAAAAATGGAGTCAGACTCTTTATTACAGATACATAGACTGATAAGAGTGATAAAGTGCTGAATGAGGGTGCTATGTTAATATTATAAATGAACTATGAACTATAAGCCTCCATCTGTTAGAACCTGCATTATGGAGGCAAGTCTCTGGGAGAATGGATTTTAATAAGCATGTGGTTATATAATATTCAATTTACAAGCCCACTGAGGGCTTTTGGAATGTTGAGGAGGTCTCTGGGGCCTTGAAATAAATATCCCAGCAACCCTTGACCTTTTGTTCATTGCATAAAAAAAAAAAAAAAACTAAACTAACATATTGCTTATGTTTTGGAGAAAGATTTTTAAAAAGATGCAAAGCTAAATGGAGACTGAGTGCATCTGAGATCAGAACTATAGATTCTATTGTTCAATAAATCAGTCAATTTTGGTTTGAGTGCCAGTTACATGTTGTCAATGTGTGTGTGCAATAAAAATCATCTAGGAAACTTGTTTAAAATATCCATTACTGCCCTCAACCCAGGGATTCTGGATGAAAGGTCTTGGGTGGATCTCAAGAATGTGCCTCATGACAAAAGTTTCTGATACAGGGGTTGACATGCCTCATTTGAGAAACATTGCTTCATTGTGTGCCCAGTACTATACCAGATATTCCCAAAGCTTCAGGCAAAGTCTAACACAGTCCCAATCCATGACAAGTTGACTGCTTTGCTGGCTCTTTCCTTGCCTAACCCATCTTTTATGAGGTTTGTAAAAGAAAAAATAAAAGCCAAAATTGCAATTCTGTTTAGTTACTGTTCAGGATTTAGCAGTGCTTGCGTTCTTACTATGCCAAAGAGCTTTCTGAGCTTTTTCTAATTTCATTTTCATAAAGTCAACTAAATTACCACATTTTAGTGTAGAAAAATTGAAGCCCAGTAAGATTATGTGACTCAGTAATACAGCCACAGTGGTAAAATCAGGTTTCAAACCTAGTTTTGTCTAAATCAAACTTGTATTATGAACCATGACATCCTATTACTATAGGAGCCTGATGTTACCTTGCAGCCCCACTTGAGTGATGATGGGGATATCCTGGCACTCAGGGAAGAATTAGGCAGCTGCCCATTTAGTTTTTTCATATATTGACTGTAGAATAACAAATGTTGGTCTGACGTCAGAATAAAGCTTCCTCATTGGCTGACATCTCAACCCTTCTGTGGGTTTCTGGAAGACCTGAGATTTGTAGGTAGCTTACCTGTAAACACAGTTTATCTGGTTCAGAATAGCACTTTTAGGACCAGGCATTTTTAAGAGACTGTGAGGATCTAGAGTGGCTGAAGGAGAGTGAGTTGGGGAAAGGGGATATGACTTGGGGCTAGGGAGAAATGTAGAGCCCAGATCATACAGGACTTTTGGGGTCATGGTCAGAAATTTAGTTTTTATTATCAGTAGAGTGAGAAACAAATGAAGTGTTTTAGACAGGGGAGTTAGTGGTCTCATTTTATATCTTTTTTTTTAAGATCTTATTTATTTGAGAAAGAGAGAGAGAGATTGGGGGGAGGGGGCAGAGGGAAAGGGAGAAGCAGGCTCTCCGCTGAGCAGGGAGCCTGACACGGAGCTCTATCCCAGCACCCTGGGATCATGACCTGAGCTGAAGGCAGAGGCTTAACTGACTGAGCCACCCAGGCGCCCCTCTCATTTTATATCTTAAAAATAGTCTTTTGGTGGCTATGTGAAGAATGGATGAGAGGGAAAAGAATTGAAGAGGGGAGATGAGCAAACAAAACTCCATTTGCCTGAGATCATTTGAAATCCATTTATCGCTGAGGATTTTTGTGGAGGGAGTGGGGGAGGGTAAAAGAAGATGGATTATGGCATAACCAGAAGACTGTTTCTAATTAAATATTCCAGTAAACATTTTTCCTCTCTCATATCTCTCTCCTTGATCTTTGTTGCCTCTCTTCCTCCTGGTGCTTAGCCTTTTTGCTTCCTGAATATTCGTCCACCTCTCTCCCTCTGTGTCTATCTTCACCCCCTTATACAGAGCAGTTTCACTCCTGCCCTGCTATCTGCTGGCAAGTTACAACCTGTGCGACTGGTTTCGTGAGCAGGCTGGATGCTAGGGTATAATCCAGAAACAACTTTTGCTCCTCTTGCCGTTCTATTCAAATGCCATGGTGTCTCCTTTTCCCCCTTGATGACAACCACAGATTCCTAACAAAGGAGTAAGATGGGATTCTCTCAGCAATGGTGCAGATCTGCCAGGACTAGTGAAAAAGCATGATGTGGAAAGAAACCAAGAGGTAAAGGCCACTGGAAGTCACTCAGAAATAAGGGACTAGTGGGATACTCAAAAGACAAAATTCCTTCTGCAAAGGAAAGTAAATGGCTAACCAGATTAAGATCCCTACAAAAGTAGGCCCTGCTCAGCTTCAGTTTCAACAGCTAGAATTGGAGATGCAGATGCTTTATTATTAATGAGGTTGACCTTTGTATGTATATCTGCATCACTTAAGGGTATTGATCTGCTAATGATTTTTGATTCGAGGAAAACTGCTTTCATCATTTACTCTGTTTAGGAGACTTTAATTGCCGTCTCTTCAGTGTCCTACTTCCCCACATCCATGGGTTTCAGTTCTCTTTCTTAGGATTAATGAATGAAGATAAGAGCTTAATGGTGAAAAGGATGCCTGCTGATCTCCGACCAGATTCCTCTCTTTCTCTGAGGATGATTCAGAAGATAGGCTGGGCTGTGAGCATGACCACAAGCTGACTGCCTGAGTCAGTAGTTCAGGGTGAGAAGTGAGGACGAGAGTAGTGATCTTTGATATGTGGAGGCATATTCCTGATCTTCCCCACCCTTGACTGGCTTGGTAACTCATACACTCTCAGGAGCTCCATCAAGTGAGAGGAGGCCTTTGCTGGCTTCTGTCTTACTGGAGGAGAGGTCTGAGGTGAGGCACAGATGGATTCTTGCAATACAGCCAAACAATGTGATTCTGAAGATTTAATGAAATCACTTTGTTAACTGTAGAATGTTATATAAATGTTACTGGATTTAATTTTAATTTTCTGAGCTGCTGGTCCGTAAGACTTAGGACTATTAATGTAATTGAGCACTTAATTATGTAATTGAGTATATATAATGAGAACTTTAGGTCATTGCTTAGAAATGATTGAAATGTATGCTTTAAGTGATGATTTCACATCTATGTATTTGAGCCTTTCATAAGTGTGAGTACCTTATGTGCATGGGTGTATTTGTATGTATAGTGTAATTTTTTTCTTCTTTTCTTTTTTTTTATTATGTTATGTTAATCACCATACATTACATCATTAGTTTTTGATGTAGTGTTCCATGATTCATTGTTTGCCTGTAACACCCAGTGCTCCATGCTGAACGTGCCCTCCTTAATACCCATCGCCAGGCTAACCCAACCCCCACCTACCTCCCCTCTAGAACCCTCAGTTTGTTTTTCAGAGTCCATAGTCTCTCATGGTTCTCCTCCTCCAATAGTGTAATTTTAATCTTAATGTTTGTGAAGAGCAAAGGGACTTGAAAAGGTTTGCAAATAAGAAATTGTAATGATAGAGTTTTTAAAAAACTGACTTCAAAATGGAAATAAATGCCTTTTATTTCCTTCTGATTAGAAAAATTTAAAAGCCTATAAAAATGTCCGGTAATTCAGACAAGTGTAAGGAGAAAGTTAACAATCATCTATAATTCTATGGTAAAGACCTGTAAAGACATATGGTAAACTCCTGTTAACACATAAATGTATGGAATAATGTATAAAATAAATCATGGATGGGCGCCTGGGTGGCTCAATTGGTTAAGCATCAGCCTTTGGCTCAGGTCATGATCCAGGTGTCCTGGGATTGAGTCTGGCATCGAGCTCCATGCTGATCTGGGAGTCTGCTTCTCCCTCTGCCCCTCACTTCACTCTCATGTTCTTTCTCTCTCTTTCAAAATAAATAAATAAAATCTTAAAAAAATAAATCATGGGCATTTTCCCATTTTAATAAACATAAATCCTACATCATAATTTTTTATAATTTATTTTGAAATAATTTCAAACCTAAAGACCGCCATATTTTCTTTGTCCAGATCCCCCTAGATTAACATTCTACCCCTTTTACTGCTCCATTTCTCTCTATATCTATACACACATATGCATACCACATACATATATATGTATATATATATATATCTCTCTCCATTGTCATTAGTCTTTTTCTGACTCATTTGAGAGAAAGTTGCAAACATGATGCTCCATCATTTCTAGACCCTCCAGTGTGTATTTTCCACCTCTACCCTCAAAAAAGGAAACTTTTCTATGTTTCTGCCATATAAGCTGCTGAATTAGGAAATTAATATTGATGCAACACGACCCCTCAAACCATAGACCTATTCACATTTCCTCAGCTGTTCCCAAATCTCTCTTTTTTCTTCTGATGTAAAACCCAATTCATAATTATGTGTTGCATTTAGTTGTTGTATCTCTTTAATTTCCTTCTCTCCGGAACATTTCCTCACTCTTTTCCTGTATTCTATGGCCGTGACATTTTAAATTCTGTATCTGTATTTAATTCTGTATTCATTCTGTATGATGTCCCTCAGCCTGGGTCTGTTCAGTGATTCCTCTTGCCCAGAGTCATGCCATGCATTCTTGGCAGCGATTCCCTAGGGATGCTGCTAACAGTGCTCCTCACAGGGCACCCCACAGGAGACAGTGTGATGTTGACCCATTCCACCATAGTGAAGTAAACCTTCATCACCTCATGTGGCAGGCAGACTACTGGCTCCCAAAGATGTCCTAGCCCTAATTCTAGGAACCTGTGGATATGTTGCCTTAAATGGCAAAAAGGACCTTGCAGGTATATTTAAGGTTAAAAACTTTGAGATGGGAAGATTATTCTGGTGGATAACCCAGATGGGTCCATTCTAATCCAATGAGTCCTTTATAAAGACCAGAGCCTTTATTAGATTGGAGAGAACCAGAGAGATGGCAGTGTGAGAGAGACTCAATCCACCCTTGCTGGCTTTGAAACTGGAAGAAAGAGGCTCTAAGCCAAAGAATTTAGGCAGCCGATAAAAGCTGAAAAGACAAAGAAATGGATTGTCCCTTCAAACCTCCAGAAAGGAATACAGCCCAATAACAACTTGATTTTAGCCCAGTGACACTTCTGTCAGACTTCTGACCTACAGAACTGTAAAGATAATAAATTAGTATTCTTTAAGCCACCAAGTTTGCGGTGATTTGTTACAGCAGCAATTGAAAATGAATATACTTGGTCAAAATGTCATTCTTGGTTGAAAGCCACTAATTGGGCTTATCTGAGCATAAGAGGGCATTATGAGAACGTCATAGTTCTCACAGATTTGATTTTAGGCTTGAGAACAAGGGCTTAGCAATGGTCAGAAACCAAGGGAGATCTGAAATGCCAAGAGATAGGGAAGGGAAAATAGTAAGTTTCAGTCTCTGACCTTACCCCACCAAACCTATGCACAATGGGTAATGACAATTTTCCAAAAAATTAGGAAGGAGAATAAGAGCCTAGATCATTAAAAAAAAGGAATAAAAGAAAAAGAAAAGAACAGATATGTACTTACCAAAAGAGTTTGTATAGATTTTATCCCAAAGACTTTAGAGAGGTTCTGGGGGGCCTTAACCATTTTGTGACTTTACTCTGTAAAAATGAAGTTTTCCACCCAGCTTCTCTCAAAATATATGAATTATAGTTTTCTAGTTTTTAAATGTAGCTTCTGATTTTCTTGAACTCAAGTTCATTAAAAGTCCAGATCAGTAGCAATCCTGATTACTTTTGAAGTCCCCTCCCTCCCTCCCTCCCTCCCTTCTTTCCTTCCTTCTTTCCCCTTCCTCTTCCGTTCTCCTCCCTCCCTCCCTCCCTCCTTCCCTCGTTCCCTCCCTCCTTCCCTCTTTCCCTCTGTCCCATCCCTTCCTCTCTTTCTCTTTCTCACCTTTATTATGTTGTTCTTTTTTTGGCTTTGTTACTTTTTTTCTGGTCTTTTCTCAGTCTTCATGAAAAATAGTGCATATTTCTGGGAAGTTCCCCAAACATGCGTTGCAGATTTTCCTGCCACATCTTGTACTTATTGCCCACTCTGCCTGAGTTGTGCCCTCCCCTTCTATGCCTGGCAAACCACCACTTATCCTTCACTACCAAGGTTAAGTCTCTGAAGTTTCTCTAAGTCCCCCATGGTAGATCGTTTTCTTCATAGAGGCATTATTGTACCTTCCCTGTTTCTCAACTGTAGTACATACTCAAATTCTTTCTCTCTCTTTCTCTTCTTTTTATTCTATCAGACCTTAAGCTCCTTTTCAGAAGTTACCCTCAGTGGCTTTGCATTATGTTTGGCCCATGGTTGATATTGACTGAGTGGATGAGAGACTGCTAAGGACCCTTTCTGAAATCTACTAAAGTTGGTATATCCTCCTAGCAATCTACATATGCAGTTCATCATAGGACTGTAAGATGTGTTTCATAGAAGAAGAAAATGTTTTCATTTATGTATACCCTGCCCCAGGCAACAGATCTAAGCAAAGAGTCACAGAAAACAAAGTGGGTGAAAGGGAGGCAAATAATTCTGAAGTTGATTACATTTTTCCATAGAATCCCAATTCTTTAGGATTCTTAAAAGGGTAAATACATTTAATATTCCACACACCCCCCACCGCCTTTAAGAATCACTTCCGTAGAGACTAGGGTAGCTGATGCAAGTATGCTACTAATCTCATTTTTGTTGTGCTGTTGAGGCATGGGAACAGAGACTGTGAGTCCTCCTCATTCAGATTTTAATGTTGAACAGAACCTTCTGGAAGAATCTGAGCACAGGAACTCTTACAGATAAGGGCTTCAAGAAACACAGAGAAGAGTGGTCACAAGAGCATCAAGAACTTACAAAACTAGAATTAACCTGTTAGTGCAGTGACTGCTTATAGAATTATAGAATAAAATAAAGTTTTAGAGCTGGAAGGGACTGTCACAAATATTTACAACAGATTTTTAACCTATCAATTGTAATGAATTATGGATTGACCTTCTTGATGGGCTGCCATGTTCCTCTCACCTCGCTTTCCTGGTACTGCCACACGGGAGCTTCCGGTGAATCACTGTTTTAAAGGCTGGAGCAGTGGAGTCCTGCAGCAGCCTGCTCTGCCCATGCTGAGGGTAGATCCAAAAGATGAAAACAATGGAGCCCTAAGGAGAGCCCATCCCCATTCTTAAGGTCATTTATTTGCATATTATTTATCCCTTGTTTTATTCTGCAAATTATTTCAGATTGTCTCTGAAAATATATTTACAATGCTGCAGGATAACTGTGTAGAAATCAGAGGAAAGGAAAAATAAGGAAAATAAAGTAAAACCGGAGACAAGATTAATATACAAAATACTTGAAATAACAGCCTGAAGAGGGTTTCAGATTTGGCTCTGAGCTTCCTAGTTGCCAAACAAAATGAAACATAATTGATTATAATGTTTAGAGTGTCTAAAAATGAAAACAAATCATTTTTTCAGAGATGCATTGCTCTTCCCGATATTGAGAGCTGGCAGAAACATCTCCTATAACTTCTCAAGCAGATCAACAGCCTTAACAATATTTCTGCAATAAATAAAATGGCAAGTTTAGAATGACTTCCTCTTATTACTTCCCTGTATGCAAGTTAAAGGCAAAAGGCTGAAACATAGTTTGCATATGAGGGACCAAAAAGCAATGAAATCTAAAGCAATTTTTTTTTTCTCTTTAGCTCTTCTAGATAGAAGAGAACCCAATCTCCAGGTTACTGATAAGAGGAAGTTTCCTAAATATATTTAGGGAATATAAGGATTTTAAGGAAGGGCAGGATTGACTTTTCTGTATGAAATTTTACGAGTATTAAGTAAGAGGTCTAACCAGGGAGTGTGGCTGCCTGGGTGGCAGCCTCACCTTCACACAAGGGTTGATAAATCCTTAGGTAGGGCTAAGAATTTCCCCAGAAAATTAACTAATTGTTTAGCTAATTTAAGTAATTTAATTAACTAATTGTTTCACTTCACCATACAATCTAGAAGTATTATGGGATAATACATGCCCACAGAAATTTTAGCATCATGGAAAATGTTACAATTAGGTGATATTAATCAACTGAAGTATCCATTAGAAAACCAAAGATAGTCTAATTTAAAGAACTAATATAAAACACTATTTAATACAAACTAACTAAAATTTAGAGTTTCTGGCCTCAAAATGATGGATTTTAGAATGGTTGATGTTCATTTATGAATTTCATTCTGTTACTAGGAGCAGTTGTCTGGTTTATGACACTAAACTATGTCATCAGTTCCCACCTATGATGAAAGAGCTTGTGGCATACCTGTGCTCCCACTGAAAAATTAAAAACCATTAAAAAATTATTTTTGAAGTCTTGCAAAAGCAAGCAGAGCTTAAGGTGCTAAGATCCCAGAGAAAAGGGAATAGCAGAGGGAGGAATTGACTTCAGTGTCTGCTTTTCTCCTTGGGTGTTTGCTGATCCTTGGAGTGGAGCAAGAGATGTGAATGTGGGCAGAGAGCTGCAGCCAAGAGGCAGATGATTAAATAACTAAAAATAGTAACTCTTGGGAGAAATATAAATATGGAGAGATAACTATGTGAAGAAAAAGTGAAACAGAGGCACATAAAAGTCACTAATTATATATCAATAGTCAGCCAGTATACTGATATGTGTGTCTTGCTCTGGGCAGAGAAGTCAGTCTCCCCTTCCTATAGGATTATTTTGCTCTCCTGACCCACTACTGATGTGTGACCCACAAGAGATTGCAACCTCTGCACTAGGATGCACTCAGTATGTGGTTTGGGAGGTGGATGAGAAGCTCCTCCCCCCGCAGGCACCTGCCTAGGGCACTGGGGTACTGCCAGCCCAGGATGGGAATGCCACCTCCACACCCTATCCCAAGATGGCTGATTCTTCTGGTGTCTAGGCTCCAGAAGGGGCCGGAGTGCAGCCAGAGTCCTGGGAAAGGGCAGGAAGGGGAGGATGGGAGTGGCCTGAGGCATCAGGGAGTGGAAGAGTGGGTGGCTGAAAGGAGGGAGAAGAGTTGAGTTGGGTGGGGCCTCTCATGAGCCAAAGCTCCAAGCCACCAGCACATGCTCCATTGTCTCATGAGACTTCATTTTAAAAAAACACAAATTCAAAGATGAACAATTTCAAGATGACAACCACAGAACATTAAGCCCCAAGTACAGGGCCAGTGAGAGTGTGGGGCTCTGAGAGACTGCATTGGTGGCAAGTTCATAAAGCTGGCCTTGTTTGGAAATGTGTTAAAGGTCATGGAACCCAGTCATCATCCGTTGTTTCTGTTTTCCTCTTGTGCCAAGTTCTTTCCTGCTTCAGCCTTGATTTTTGATGTATTCTACTTCCATCTTAAACACAGCATTCTTTTTCTTGCTAGAGATTAGCTTTAGCAGTTCCCCATGTCTGAAATCTTCCACAGAAAAATTAGAATGGGTGTACTGCAAATTTTCAGGGATAATGCATTGGTATTCTTAATTTAAACAGAAGCAACAACAAAAACCATTTTTGCTGATTTTAACTGGGTTGGGTTAATTTTGTGTCTATGATTCCCCATCCTTTCTTTATTTTGATCATCAAAGGCAGTATTTTATTCTCCAAGGGACCTCTTCCGACATACTAGTTTTCGTGGTTTATTTTGAGTGGAAAATTAGAATCTCACACTGGTTTCCAAGTCTGGGTATGATGAATGAGAACATTGTAGGTTGAAGGTCTACTTGGAAAAATACATTTCAAACTCCCAAAGAGGTGAATATGATTGTTTCACATGGTTGTTTTTATTTTGTTTTCAAGATTTCTGATAAACAGTGGAGCCCAAAGCCAAATAATCCTACTAAAAACCCTTGGGCTAAGATTGACTAATTCCTATAAAGCTGTTCTTCTACAAACTTGTATGATATTCTTACATGGGCAACCAAAACAGGATCTTGAAATTATACCTTCTCATGGCACAGCTGAGACACTTCGTTTCCTGGCTCTAAAGCAAAATATAATCTTAACATGTGTCCAGTACCTCTTAAAATATACTGTGACTCATCCCCCAAACTCCAGGCCCCATATTCCTGCTGTAAATTTGATGTCTAAATACAAATTGAAGTCTCAGGGGATGTGAGCTGGGTTAGAGTTGAGCCATACTTATCATAAGCAATTTCCATTTGTTTTCCTTATCTTTATGAGAGATTTCTGTCTTCTTCAACAAAACTGGGTTGGAAGTATTAGTGAGGAACCCAGCAGTGTAGGCAATGTAATAGGGAAAAGAAGCCTTTGAGGAGGGAATGGACCCACTGAAGGCCAGCAAGATTGGACACGAAGCATATAAAACTGGACAGAGCAGTTTTCTGCAGGTTTAACCACTTCTGGAACTCATTCTCTAGCTCCCAATTTCTCCTTGCTAACAGCCTCCAAAAAACACTTTGTTTCTCTGGTAGAGTGCATTGGTTGGGGGCAGTAGCTGAAATGATGTGGTATGGGGAGGTCATGCTGATAGGAGGAGAAAGCAGTTTTGAAAGGGTCAGCTGGTATGCCCTGATTCAGTGTGATGCTAGAGAAGGCTTGTATTGGCTTGAGAGATGATTGTTCAGGATCCTGGTAGCTTGAATATGGGCATGCACATTGGTATGTGCTACAAATAACCTCCCTCATCCCACCCACCAAGAAATGGTTTCCCAATAGGACACTGTCTGATTTTAAGCTTATACTACTTTCTAGATCTGTTCTCTGGCTTCCTCTGATTGCTTGTGGCACTTTCTCCGGCCCTAATCTCCAGGTATCATTATTATTTATGTACCTGCTTCAATTCCTGGCCGCATGGACCATAATGTCTGGCATAGAGTAGATGCTTAATAAATGTCTGTTGTATCAGGGGACCCATAAAAGGCACAGTTTTCACACTCACATTAAAACTAAGAAAAGATACATCTTCATCAGCAGCAGTTTTTTAAATCCCTTTTCCACTTTTTAACACTTAATAAGCATCCATAGCAATGTGCTCTGTCCTGCGGGATTTACCAAATAGTAGGGCATTCTTCCTTTCTTTAAGTTCACAGTTTTCTGGGAAAGACATATCCAAATAATCACACTACACTTACATCTATGTACAGATTTCCCCACTATCTGAAAGTAGAGCCTTTCTGTGAAAACTTTCCTAAGCTGAAATGGCATTAAAGCAAAGAAGCAATTACCATTAATTGATATGGAACCATTTTTGAGCATTCTCATATCCAAAAAATAACCCCACTTGGGCTTTTCTGATACCTTTTCTGATCTTGCTAACAAATGCCCAAAAGAAATCAAGATAAAGGACAGATGCTCACAGAAACTCTTTAAAGCTATTACATTTTGATGCTTCCATGCTGAGTGTAGCTCCTGGGGAAGGAGCTGGGCAGGGCCACTCTCCTGGCTGTTCTAGCCTACATTGCCTCCATAAGGGCTCGCTGCAAAACAAATGCTGAATACTATTTTCACTTTTTGCCTTGTTTCCCAAAAGTGCAATTCCTCTTTGGATTTTTTGGGGGGTATCGAAAACAGGTACTAAGGTAGGTCTTTTGTAAAAGAGAAATGACTAACACAAACTTTTGAAGAGTGGGGGGTACCCTGTATTAATAATAAAGTATGAATAAAGATAGGAATATTCAATTTTAAGAATGAGTGTGTTAGAGTATGAGTGTGTTTTTACAATGAGTGTGTTCAGGATCGTTTTCAATAACATAAAACTTGAAACATTGTAAATATCAATCAGTAAGGGACTAATTGAATAAATTAGTCTGATACAATAAAATGGAATAGTATACAAGCACTAGAATTAGGTAGACTTATATATACTGATATGGTAAGAATCTCAAAGATATATTTTTCGAAGGAAAGAAAAGCACAATGAAAATTTGCATGTATATAATAATCCTTTATTATTAAAAGGACATACATATTTATATGTTCATAAGAATGCTATTATAGGCATACAAAAATTTGTTAAAGGAAACCCAGGGGGTTACCTTTGGAAGAAATTGTGGAGAGGTAGATTTTTTTGTATTTTTGTTTTTATATTTATATATTTCAATTCTGTATTGTAAATTTCAGTGGAGACTATGGGACATTTTTGCTTTCTTCTTCATACTTTTCTATAATAAATAACTCCTAAATATTCTTTAGAAAAAAGTGAGGGACACTATTAGTATGTGTTTAAGTTTATATAACCATTTGGTAATATTTGTCAAAAATTTATCAAATATATTTATCAAAAAAAGTGCCTACCTTTTGTTCCAGTATTTTGACTACCAAATATGTATCCTGCCAATATCCCCAAACAAGAGCACAAAGGTTTATGTAAAAGGATGTTTGGAGCACCACCTATACTAATGAAAACCTGGGATAAAATACCCATCAACAGGAGATAGGTTAAAAAAATTATGGTACATCTAAGCAATGGCATAACAGGCAGTGGTAAAAAAAAATTATGAAATAAATAAAAACTTGAAAAAATGCTCATGGTTGCGAAGCAGTATAATACACTCTCATTATAATAACAAAATGTATTCTTATATGCAATGGAGTTACATCCAATGAGAGATGCTCAGTTGAGATAGCATCAGTCTATAGTAAGACTGAGGTCCACATTGATACCATTCATACAGATTGTTTCTTTGATTATATACCCAGGCAGTTTAAAGTCAAATCTGCATTTGTGAGCACTAGAATCACACTCAGCGCCATGAGGTGTTCATGCTCCACAGGCCTGGAAACTTAGTTCTCCCAACAGACAGTAGAATCATGCCTTGCATACCAGCCTCTCTCAAGACTTTGTATTCATTGAGTAGAATAGTGGCCTGAACTTCTCTGTTTAGATTGCTTTCTTTTTGTATGTTTCTCTCTGTCTGTTTCCATGTATTTTTTTATGTGTGCATGAGTAAGTTATAATGCAACTCAATACACAAACATTCATACACTGAAGAAGATCTAAAGGGCTACCCACCAAAGCATTAACAGTTTATTCTGAAAGGAAAGAGGTGGAGATAGAAGAAGAGAATATTTTTTCTTTGTGCCATTTATATTGTTTGAATTTTTGAGTGTGTATTATTTTATGCTTAAAATATCTAAAATGAAAATTTTTAAATTGGTATGGTTAACACAAATTCAAGGATATGTGAGGGGGCATGAAACAAGAGTTTGGATTTGATCCTGTAGATAATGAGAATCACATGGAGATTTTTAACCTGAAGAGTGATGTGATTTGATCTGTATTTTTGGGAAGATAACATATAGGACTGAGAACTATAGGTGGCACCGGTGAGAGGCAGACTGAGTTTGATGGATTAGTTCTCTTCTGGTCTTTATACAACAAAAGTGTTTATCTAGTTTTGGATAGAAATAACTTGTACTGGGACGCCTGGGTGGCTCAGTCATTAAACATCTGCCTTCAGCTCAGGTCATGATCCCAGAGTCCTGGGATCAAGCCCTGCACCGGGCTCCCTGCTCAGAGGAAAGCTTTCTTCTCCCTCTCCTACTCTCCCTGCTTGGAGTTCCCTCTCTTGCTGCCTCTCTCTCTGTCAAATAAATAAAATCTTAAAAAAGAAAAAAGAAATAACTTGCACTAGGAGTTCATAGGGTGTGATACTCAAGTCTTTGCATGTCTATACACATAGGCATACAGTCCAGACATTGAGTCTGTTCTTTTGGCTCTAATGTCATCCTCATTTTGTATCCTGCCAATCTTTAAACATTCACAGGTGTCTCGGGTAGGGGGAAATTCAGTCTGCTTCTGAGTCATATGGGTGGACCAAAAGTGGTTAAGGGTAGAAAGCTCCTAGTAGAGGTTGGCTTTGCTGGAAATACAGAGATGGAAGCTTCCTGTACCTAAGGTAGTCAAGAATGTCAGGGATGGTCTAGGCTGTACTCAATGGCAATGACTTCCAGCCCGCTGACCATGTCCCTTTGAGTTATAATGATTTCAATTCCTTCACATGGTGACATTCATGTAGTACTAATCTCCTTTAGGCACGTTCAGATGAAAATCACTGTGTGAATATAAGGTGGATGAAAGCCCATTGGGGTACCAACCACTCTTTTTGAAGCACCTCATGTGGAATGAGATGACCCAGAAACCCTCCAAAAGAAGAAGAGTCAGGCAGGGAGGGGACACACCATTTGTATATTAATTTGACTCCAGAATGTTGCCCGCTCTTGTTGGTAAACACTGAGTGCTATCCAAGAACACGCAGTGGGGCTGGGTGAGATCCTCTTTGTTGACAGAACCCTGTCCTAACCTCAATAAGCCTTTGAGGGAAGGGCACTTAATGTCCATACTCAGTTGAGATAGCATCAGTCTATAATAAGTCTGAGGTCCACGTTGATACCATTCGTACAGATTGTTTCTTTGATTGTATACCCAGACAGTTTAAACGACTGGCCTTCCCAGGAATGATGGGTCAAGACCAGTTCTAGAGTCTTTCCCGACCTTATTTGGTACCACCATAAATAGATCTTTCCAATTCATTCATTCGTTCATTCATACACTTATCTTCTCTACAAGTACTATATTTACTGAGTGCTAATGTGGGTCAGGCACTGTGTGAGGCCTTAGAAATATAAATATGGGCAAAGAGAGTCATGGTCTTTGCCCTAATGTTGCTTAAAGCCTAGAGGAGGATTGAGATATTAACAAAGTAATGATATAAATACAAGGTCGTAACTGTGATAAGGCAGTGATGGAGTGGTACAGGAGAGGTTATATAAAAGAAGAACCATTTGGTCAGGAAATTCTGGGAAGGCTTTCCTGGGGGAGTGACTCTGCTGAGCTCGTCCTTCAGGGGTAGAAAAGCCTGGCTTCCGGCCAAGTTGATCTACTTCCTACCAGAAAAGGGGGAAGTCATTCTAAAAAAAAGAGAGAAATAAAGGAGTCCTGTTATACTATAGTTCTAGTTCAATGGGGCTTACTCAGCCATATTCATGTAACTGAGGGCTACTCAAGTGACTCTGAAGGACAAAAAGAATAAATAGAAAGCAAACATGTATCCTGTATATTTATTAAAATGTTGCTTAATATTTATATAATATCACTGAAGGGCATAGTCCCTTCCTGACATCTGACTCTGTGGGACTAAGAAGTCAACCATTTTCTACCTAGTTTGGGCACTTTTATTTCCCTCTGAATGTTTTGTTCAGTAGCCAGCCTATTAAAGCTTGTTTCTAATTTTTCAAGGTCCTTCAGGATTTTGATCAGCAAGTATTTCTTTTCTCCTCATAGAGACATGCTGTAAGTTGTCTACAACTAGAACTGATTCAGTTATTTAATTATAATTCTGAAGGAGCTTTGAGAGGTAAATATAGTTGTCACATGACAAATTATGCTTTCTGGAATTCCCAGGTTGGAATTTCCAGTCACAAGCAAGGGTGCTATTTGGCATTTCTGGACAGAGAGTCTGACTAACAAGCTCCCTTCTCATGAACTAGGAGTGCCTGTTGCCTGGCATTCATTATTAGCAGTTGGGGGACTGTGCCCCACCAGTGATGTGTTGCAAACTTCTCTTTAGAATTCCCCCAGCTAAGAGAGGACTAATGAGTCACAGTGTTGGGAACTACATATTTCAGGCAACTTGATTTTCAGGAAAATTTGTCTGGCTCAAAAATCACAAAAATTAATAAATTCTATCTATTTAGAAAGAGGTAGAGGGATGTGCAGGTGTGGAGAGATTTAAATGGGTACAAACGTACATACAGCAACTCCCTATTCACCAAAGAGACCCATAAAAATGAAGGCTTCCAGGGCAAATGGATGAAAAGGATTACAATTAGTTTGAAATGTTAACATTTTTTATAAGTCATTAGATGCTGTATAAGAGTCACAATGCAGTGGACTCACAAATTAAATAGGATTGACTGGGAGTAAAAGAACAAATTAAGCAATATAAGGGAGTGTTCAACTGTTGCTAAGAAACTAACCAACTCTAACACATAGGGGTAATTAAAGATAATCCCCAAATAATGGAGCTTATTAATGTTGCAAACAGGAAGAGACAGTCCAACTGTATTTATTTAAAATACATATATTTTATACTTAAATTGTGTATTAATTTTTTATATCCATTATTCATTTTGAGCATCATCATTATGATCCCTTTTTTACATGTTGATATGAGCTTATTTCTCATTTCTGACTGTAAACAAAACATGTTTACCATGAGTAATTCAAAGAGATAGAAGGAGAGACATAAAAGAAATTCACAGAGAAATCCCAACTGAGATCATAATTGCTAAGAATTTTGTCAACATCCTTGCAGCCACTTTTATGTAAATATCAGTAGGTAGCAGTGTAATGATTTTGCATTTGCTGCAAGGTTAAGACATCATAGTATATGCATAGTCAATCTCTTCCTCCTACTCCCTGGGAAGAAAATTTTGTTCACTTGGTATTTTCTTCTTTCCCCACCTTATTATTCAGATTATGGTAATCACTGAAAAGAGAACCAAAGGAAGAGGAAAGAGGGACAAAAAGATGAGTGATTGATCAATTTGGGGGCATACTTTGTGGTTGAGACTAGGAAAAGGCTGTTGAGGACAGAGAGTCTTCAGCACATTTCTAATGCTGAAATGTGTTAGAGATAAGAAGATGAAAAAGGTGGGGTACAGAGGTTATTTTAGGATGTGGTGCTGTGGGTTAGGAATTATATGTTCCTTAATGTTTTCTGAAAGTTAAGAGCAAAGACTAAAATTACTTTATAACGCCTTTTGGTAGCTGAGCTGTTTCTGTGAAGGCAACACTGCTGAGGTGGATCACAGCAGGATCTGGGATTTACATGATTTACACATAAATGGGATTATATTAACTACACAGCTTTGTAATTCCTTTTCGTTAAAAAATATGTCATGGAGTTTCTACTCAAGTCAACAAGTACAAATCTCCATGATTCTTTTTAGTAGGTGTACAGGTTCTCTTGTATGAATATACCTACCATATCTTTTTTCACTAGTCCCTTGTTGGTAGATGTTGAGGTTGTTTCTAATTGCAATGAACATCTTTGCATACTGATGTGGCTATCTCATTGGGATAGATTATTAAGTATAAAATTTTCTGTATAAAATGATATATACATTTTGAGTTTTACTACATAGGATCAACAGAAAGTCATGCTAATTTATATTCCCACCACCGAGTGTAAAATTCCCATAGCCACACATAATCTCATTCTTACAATTTATTAGTTGGGGAAGATAACTTCAATATTGAAGCCATGTATATGAAGAAGCTGAAACCCAGGGAGGTTAAGGGACTCTCATTTAAGGTGTTAGAACTGAGATAGTTCCAGACTTTTGGCCTCTCTAGAGGTGTCCTGTGCCTGGGAGAGCCAAATGACAACAATGTCTCTTAGGCCACATGGAAACTAATGCTGCCCAGAGGGTAAAGGAAGATACTTAAAACTGGCAAGTGAAACTAATTTCAGTTCAACTCATCTGTTTAACAGGGGCACACACACCATGGTATTGAGATGACATGTGTAAAAGTACTTTAAGTCACTAGAGATTGAGGCACCATTGGAGAAAATAACTACCCCCTTTATCTGAAGAGTTAGGACTGTGTGCATTTCACTAATAGAAAGAAATTATAAGCCTTTGCATTTCACCTTGTATTTCAATGACATTTTTATCTTTGGCAACCTGATAGCAAAATTCCCAGTAAATGAAGCATTTATTATAAAAGTGCTGACAGGGTCAGTGCCAATCTGGACCACTTTTCCTTGCGATACCCTGATGATTAAAAGACAAAATGTCCAATTCTGTACCATCTTGTAGCAAATGTGCTGTAGACAGTATCTTCCTCTGTAAATCCATGTCCCCAGCTTGTGTCTGACCTTGGCCCAGGAGCTCTGCTGACTCCATGCTTATTTATGCTCATTTTCTCTCTAGAAAAGCTGGTTCAGACAGCCTTCTCTGAGTTTATTTTACCAGCTCAGGTCCTGCTGGACTCTTAAGGATTTCAGACACCAGAACAGCTGTGTTTAACCTCGTCTGTTAGTCCCTGCCCAAGAAACCCATCTGAATTGGCAGTGCTTCTCATAACACAAGTGACACCAAATTACAAATGGAAAAAGTGTCTGGGTTAAAATAAACTGTCACCAGACAAAAGCTTTCCTCCCATTTTCTTTTTTTCTGAACTGGCCTTGATCTTATTCTTAGATGAGATTTGTTTTTCTAATCTTTTTAAAAGCTCTTATCTCAGAATTTCTGATCAACAGTAGGAAGGGGGAACAGTTATCTGCTTGTAGTAATAAAGATCCAAATCTAATTTTGCAGTTCTGCCTTCTAGTTTGAAATGGAGTAGCACAAAAAAAGTAAATTGTGGACCTTGCAATTGGAGCATGTCTTGTGTTGCCTGGTTACTGGGGCTCTCTGGAGATTAGATTGTCAGGATATTCAGATGCATAGAAAAGCAAACAAAACTCTTACCTCTCTGGTACTACCTCTGCAGGGACAGGACAGCCTCTAAGGTTGGAAACCTATGTAAGGGGGAAAAATTGTTTCTGTTAGCAGAGCATGATGAATAGTAATTATTTTCAACTATGTCTTCCCTAAAAGGTGGTCTCTTATCTGAGAGACATGGTCAGTGGGAAGTGCCTACATTCAATATGATGAATTTCATATTACTTAATTCTAGGAACCTTCAGATGATTATACACAGGCCTACTTTTCTTCAAAGTAGAAGAGAGCAATCTGCAAAGTAAGAGAAGAAGGTCTTGTAACTCACTGGTCTTGAAAGAAGTAAAATAGAAGCAGGCTTTTAACTATCCCTAAGGAGGGCACTGTAGGATTTGTGTTGGAAAGGGATCGGAAGACCCAGGAATGACTAGCAGGTCAGAAATGTAGCCAGGCACCAGTTCTCTTCCATCAGCTAATTTAAAACTAAGCTTCTGCCAAATGATATTCTTAGCTCAACATCATCATTCCTCTGTGTCCTGCGTCACAGGAGAGACATTCAGAATGTCTCTTTTCTGAATCCTTTTCCAGTAGAGTTCTGGGTTAAACCTGCCAGTGATAGGAACTTAGGTGAGATTTGGAAGGCAAAAGAGGAGAAAGTAGTTTTCTTATGACAGCCATCAGTAGGGAGCTGTGATCATCACTGATGGCTTCCCTCAGCTCTGGGGTTCCTTTAGACAGGCAGCTGAGGACATCAGCGGTGGCTTCCCTGTGATCACTGTAGGTGTTCTAAAGCGGCCTCTTCCCTTGCCCCCCAGCTCTTCCAATGGCATGTGAAATTTGAAATTTCTATATTAACTATCTCTTCACTCAGAATTTATACAGTCACTTTTTCCTCCCCAAATAAACCTGAATGACACAAGGCTTAGGCACAAAGGCCCAATACTTTGGTCAGTTATATTGATAAATTTGAATTTTGATTAGCACCAAATTATGACCAATATATGGCTTACAGATATAAAAAGATACATATGGTATAATTTCATTGTAATAATGTTCAAAAGCAGACTGATTTGTGATATTGGAAGTAAGGATAGTGTTGGGGAGAACTGAGGGGTTGGTAGTTGGGTGGGCCATGAGGAGGTCTTGGGATGCTGGTAAGGTTTGATTTCTTCATCAGGGTGGTGTTTAGTTGATTGAGTTCTTCTTTGTGATAATTCTTGAGCAAGATAATGATGATTTATGCATATTCTTTGGAGATATTAAACTTAAAAAAATTTATCTAAAAATTTAAGGTTTGTAGGAAATTTTAGTTTTTAATGTCATTCCTAAAATGACAATTTAATCATTGAGTGCATTCTTACTCTTTGATACAACTGAGGCAGCAAAAAACCCAATGGCTTGCTCAAAGTCTGCCTTCAAGTCCAGTTTTCTATCCATTTATAATCTGGTTTAATGAGAGAATTTTTAAAAATCAGGTTTTCCTAATTGTCTTTTTCCCCCATTTTTTTTCTAATTATAGTAAAATAGAAATAAACTTTACATAAAAAAACAGATGAGGAATCATTCCAAGCTGATTTGTCATCTCAGACATTACTTAAAAAATATAAGTCCAGTGAAAAGGTCTATGGGTAATATTGGTAGAGAATGTGCCAATCTTGCCAAGGTGTTTAGAATTTAGGAGTAGGAGGCAGAGAAGCTGCTTCAACAATGGATCATTGTGAATTGGATGTAGCTCTAAATCAAGCAAAAAACACATACTGTAAAATGTCACCAAGAAAGGTAAATTGGATACTGCTTAAAAACCTGTACTAATTTTGTCCATTTATCCATTTCTCATAGTTTTTTTTCTACCTTTGTGCCATCTAAATAGTCATCTCTTAAGGCTTGAGATTCCTAAGGCTTAATGTACCCAGTGTTAATTTCCCTGCCATTCTTTTTTTTTAAATTTTTTATTGTTATATTAATCACCATACATTACATCATTAGTTTTTGATGTAGTGTTCCATGATTCATTGTTTGTGTCCCTGCCATTCTTGCCCTGAGAATATGTGCTGACCTATAAATGCCCACCAAGTGAACCCTGTATTGCAAGGAGTTTCACCAAAGGAAGGCTACTTCCCTGAGAGCCAGGAATTTCATAGTTAACAAAGGATGAGAAAGTTCTTTCTACAGAGTCTTCTTCCATGCTGCCCCCTCACAAGGGCCTAAATTGTAATATATCCTAGGACATTCTAGTTTCATTACAACATACATATGGCTTTGAAATCTTTTAACTCATTATTTTCAGAAACCAACAATATAGTGTATGCTTTTGAGATTCTCAGAGTTTTCTAAGCTCGCACCCAGCACAATTCAGAAAAGACTACTTCTCATAATCTATTTGTTCCACATGTATTTGTTGAACTTCCATGATATACCTGGCATTGAGCTAGGTGCTGAAGTCACATGATAAATAAGATGCAGTCTCTGACCCCAAGAAATTCATGACTGGTTGCAAAACAGTCATACAAAATAATAGTTTAGGTACAGGAATGCATTTTGGTACTCATTAAAGCATATCACTTCTATGAGTTTTAAATTCTGTTTTCTTGATAGCCCTTTTCTGGTGAACTTCCAATATAAGGCTCACTGTTATTTTGGGTAAAAGGTTGAAAATTCATCCTACTTCACTTCATTTAAAAGTGCTAAATGTGGGTATAGTTTGGGGGCATTTCAAGTTCAGATGATGAGAAGAATATACCTATAGGAAATAGGCTGTGATTTCTTGCTTAAAATTGATACTGATTAGAAATCTTGGGAGGAGGGAATTTTGTAGCAAAAAAACTTCTGTAATAGTTACTTGTACACTGTTTGAGAAGGTTCTAAGACATACTGATGTTTTTTTTTAAAAAAAAGGTCAAATATAGTGTTGAGTATTTTTAATTGTCGCCTTTTTTTTAAGATTTTATTTATTTTTTTATTATGTTCTGTTAATCACCATACATTACATCATTAGTTTTTGTTTTGTTTTTTTGTTTTTTTTAAAGATTTTATTTATTTGACAGAGAGAGAGCACAAGTAGGCAGAGAGGCAGGCAGAGGGAGAGGGAGAAGCAGGCTCTCCACTGAGCAGGGAGCCCAACGTGGGGCTTGATGCCAGGACCCCGGGATCATGACCTGAGCCGAAGGCAGACGCTTAACCAACTGAGCTACCCAGGCACCCCTACATCATTAGTTTTTGATATAGTGTTCCATGATTCATTGTTTGCATATAACACCCAGTGCTCCATTCAATATGTGCCCTCTTTAATACCCATCACCAGGCTAACCCATCCCCCTACCCCCCTCCCCTCCAGAACCCTCAGTTTGTTTCTCAGAGTCCACAGTCTCTCATGGTTCGTCTCCCCCCTCCGATCTCCCCCCCTTCATTTTTCCCTTCCTGCTATCTTCTTCTTTGTATTCTTTGTTTCAGAGGTACAGTTCTGTGATTCAACAGTCTTACACAATTCACAGTGCTCACCATAGCACATATCCTCCCCAATGTCTATCACCCAGGCACCCCATCCCTCCCCCACCCACCACTCCAGCAACTCTCAGTTTGTTTCCTGAGATTAAGAATTCCTCATATCAGTGAGGTCATATGATACATGTCTTTCTCTGATTGACTTATTTCACTCAGCATAATACTCTCCAGTTCCATCCACGTCTTTGCAAATGGCAAGATTTCATTCCTTTTGATGGCTGCATAATATTCCATTGCATATATATATATATATATATATATATATATATATATATATATATATATATATACCGCATCTTCTTTATCCATTCATCTGTCAATGGACATCTTGGCTCTTTCCATAGTTTGGCTATTGTGGACATTGCTGCTATAAACATCGGTGTGCACGTACCCCTTCGGATCCCTACATTTGTATCTTTGGGGTAAATACCCAGTAGTGCAGTTGCTGGGTCGTAGTGTACCTCTATTTTCAACTTTTTGAGGAACCTCCCTACTGTTTTCCAGAGTGGCTGCACCAGCTTGCATTCCCACCAACAGTGTAGGAGGGTTCCCCTTTCTCTGCATCCCCGCCAACATCTGTCGTTTCCTGACTTGTTAATTTTAGCCATTCTGACTGGTGTGAGGTGGTATCTCATTGAGGTTTTGATTTGGATTTCCCTGATGCTGAGCAATGTTGAGCACTTTTTCATGTGCCTGTTGGCCATTTGGATGTCTTCTTTGGGAAAATGTCTGTTCATGTCTTCTGCCCATTTCCTGATTGGATTATTTGTTCTTTGGGTGTTGAGTCAGATGAGTTCTTTATAGATTTTGGATACTAGCCCTTTATCTGAGATGTCATTTGCAAATATCTTCTCCCATTCTGTCGGTTGTCTTTTGGTTTTGTTGACTGTTTATTTTGCTCTGCAAAAGCTTTTTATTTTGATTAAGTTCCAATAGTTCATTTTTGCCCTGGCTTCCCTTGCCTTTGGCGATGTTTCTAGGAAGAAGTTGCTGTGGCTGAGGTCGAAGAGGTTGCTGCCTGTGTTCCCCTTTAGGTTTCTGATGGACTCCTATCTCACATTTAGGTCTTTCAACCATTTTGAGTCTATTTTTGTATGTGGTGTAAGGAAATGGTCCAGTTTCATTCTTCTGCATGTGGCTGTCCAATTTTCCCAACACCATTTGTTGAAGAGACTTTTTTCCACTGGACATTCTTTCTTGCTTTGTCGAAGATTAGTTGACCATGGAGTTGAGGGTCCATTTCTGGGCTCTCTGTTCTGTTCCATTGATCTATGTGTCTGTTATAAGAACATATGAGCAACTATATGCCAGCAAATTAGGTAATCTGGAAGAAACGGATGCATTCCTAGAGATGTATAAACTACCAAAACTGAACCCGGAAGAAACAGAAAACCTGAACAGACCTATAACAACTAAGGAAATTGAAGCAGTCATCAAAAATCTCCCAAAAAACAAAAGCCCAGGGCCAGATGGCTTCCCAGGGGAATTCTACCAAACATTTAAAGAAGAATTAATACCTATTCTTCTGAAACTGTTCCAAAAAATAGAAGTGGAAGGAAAACTTTCAAACCTGTTTTATGAGGCCACCATTACCTTGATCCCAAAACCAGACAAAGACCCCATCAAAAAGGAGAATTACAGACCAATATCCTTGATGAACATGGATGCAAAAATTCTCACCAAAATACTAGCCAATAGGATCCAATAGTAGATTAAAAGGATTATTCACCATGACCGAGTGAGATTTATCCCTGGGCTGCAAGTTTGGTTCAACATCTGCAAATCAATCAGTGTGATACAATACATTAATAAAAGAAAGAACAAGAACTATATGATCCTCTCAATAGATGCAGAAAAAGCATTTGACAAAGAACAGCATCCTTTCTTGATCAAAACTCTTCAGAGTATTGGGATAGAGGGTACATATCTCAATATCATAAAAGCCATCTATGAAAAACCCACAGTGAATATCATTCTCAATGGGGAAAAACTGAGAGCTTTCCCCCTAAGGTCAGGGACACGGCAGGGATGTCCACTATCACCACTGCTATTCAACATAGTATTAGAAGTCCTAGCCACAGCAATCAGATAACAAAAAGAAATAAAAAGCATCCAGATCGGCAAGGAAGAAGTCAAACTCTTACTCTTTGCAGATGATATACTTTATGTGAAAAACCCAAAAGACTCCACCCCAAAACTGCTAGAACTCATACAGGAATTCAGTAAAGTGGCAGGATATAAAATCAATGCACAGAACTCAGTGGCATTCCTATACACCAACAACAAGACAGAAGAAAGAGAAATGAAGGAGTCGATCCCATTTACAATTGCACCCAAAACCATAAGATACTTAAAAATAAATCTAACCAAAGAGGCAAAGGATCTGTACTCAGAAAACTATAAAATACTCATGAAAGAAATTGAGCAAGATACAAAGAAATGGAAAAACGTTCCATGCTCATGGATTGGAAGAACAAATATTGTGAAGATGTCAATGCTACCTAGAGCAATCTACACATTTAATGCAATCCCGATCAAAATACCATCCACTTTTTTCAAAGAAATGGAACAAATAATCCTAAAATTTGTATGGAACCAGAAAAGACCCCAAATAGCCAGAGGAATGTTGAAAAAGAAAAGCTAAGTGGGTGGCATCACAATTCCGGACTTCTATTACAAAGCTGTCATCATCAAGACAGTATGGGGTACTGGCACAAAATTGTCACCTATCTATTATTAGACAACATTTCAGGGCAAACAGCTCAGAGCATGGAAACTTAAGGGTAGCTTTTCCAGACTGTGAGTTTCTGTATCTTCCCAGAGCAGAGAAATTCTATCTTAAAACAAGAGATACCTACTTGCAGTTATTCCTGATTTGTTGTTGGGGAGATCAATTATCTGCCAAATGTGATCAGAGACTTGAACCAGAAGAGATTGTCAGTTGCTCAAGATATCTTTGACTTTAATTTTATTGCCCATAGGTTTAAATGAATCAGGATTTGGTTAAAAACTTTGCTGCATGATTCTCCTTCAGCCTGAGGGAAAAATCTGGTGATGAATATTCAAAAGACCAGGGATCACAAGTAATGTGACTTGGGCTGGATGATGGGAGTGCAGGCAATGAGATTGAAGTGGAGGGTGCCCATCCTGTGTTCATGGGCAGCCTCTGCTTAACTGTGACCAATCACTATATATGGAAATGTAGGCCTAGTATGTTCAAGAGAACCTACTCTAAAGGGAAGCTGGAAATCTGCATATTTGGGGGGATTTCCCTAATTTTTAATGGTTGTCAGTTAACACAAAAACTAGAAAAAGAGAAAAAGAAAAGATGTGTGCCTCCAGCTACACTATGGAAAACTATGAAAGCCCTTGGCTCTCATGGTAACAAAAAGAAAAATCCATACAAAACTTAAATCATACTTTTCTATGGGGCTAGCAAAAAGCAGTGTAGACACAGGGAAGCTTTGATGAGCAGAATTGGCTCAACAATTCTCCCTCCAAACCCAAATTTGACTGAGAAGGCAACAGTAAAGAAAAAGATGGTAAGCAGAAAGGAAATAACATATTACCTTATGTTCCCATGGTAATTGGATTCCAGGACCCTGAGTGAGTTGAATCTAAATGTGATGCCCCCAAATAAATAAATAATAAAATAAAGGTGAACCCAAAATACCTTCAACTGCCGCCAACCTTTCTTATAGCTCAAATATTGAAAAGATCAAAAGGCAGGGGCAAGGAAGTTTGGATTGTGGTCAACATGAGTTTTCATCGGAGAAATGCAAATTGAAACCACGGTGAATGAGATACCATTTCATACCCGTTAAAATGGCTAAAATTAAAAGTATGGCATCAAATGTTGGCAAGGATGTGAAACAGCTGGAAGTCTTACACACTGCTGGTGGGAGTGTAAAATGGAATAAGTACTTTGGAACACTCAGTGGCAGTTTCTCATAGTGTCATGTATACCTATCTATGAAAAAGCAATTCTGTTCCTATGTATATACTTAAATAAAAAATTATGTCCTCCAGAAGACTTGTAACAATGCTGTTCTTTGTAGCAACTTTACACATAGTAGCCTAAAATACTCCTGAAAATAAGAGGTGTTATTTCCATCAAATTCCACCAACAAAAGAATATATAAATAAATTGTGATAGCCACACAGTGGAATAGTATTTAAAAATAAAAAGGAGCAAACTACTGACATATGCACCAACAATATGAATGAATCTCAAAAACATTATATTGAGTGAAAGAAGCCAGACACAAAATAGTGCATATTTGTAAATTTCATTTATATGAAGTTCAAGAATACCAAAAACTAATGTATGATGATAAAAATAGTAATAATGGTTGCTTTTGCAAGGAAAGGTCAGGTTTTGACTAGAAAGGGACGTAAGAAAACTTTCTGGGGTAATGGAATTGTCAGTATTCAGTGTGCTTAAGTATATGCATTTCCTTTTGTAAAATTATATCACAATAAAAAATAAAAATCTAAAATAATAGCAATCATAATAACATGTGGACCAAATAGAACAGTTTTATGACCTGTTTCCACCTGAGTTCAGTCTGGTCACTGAAAGAGCCCTGCCGGCAGGCACCAACCCGAGGATTTATGGATGGAAGAATGGCCAGTAACCACTCCTCTAGGCTCAAGAGAATCTCCTTATTGTGTGGGCTACTAAGAGATGCTCAGAATTTTTCAGCAAGAAGATGCATAGGCGTGATCACAGCTTCTGGGTCCCTTTCTATCCCTAGCTTGTGCTCATCACTTCCCCACGGTTGTGGCCTCGACTTGAGAATGAGGCTCTCTTGGCTTTCATCTCCCCTGGCTTGGTTTCTGGGTTATGATGCTCTCTTGAGCAGCCTGTTCCTGTGTTTAGCTCTTCTAGGATGCTGCCTAACATCCACCATGTTTATCCTGAAACAGTTTGCTTGAGTCACAGCCAAGCTCCTCTCTAAATCAGGAAGTCTTCACCTGAGTCTGACCTCTAATGGATCTCTGGATAGAATTCCAGAACTTGAAAGCGAAAATTGCATCTTTATTTTACTAATCAGTGATGAAAATTTGCATTTCCTTTCATTATGAATGTAAGCAGCAAACTATAATAATATTAACAGTACCTGTGACCATCATGACTAGGAATCACAGGTAATTTATGTTATGTTATAGCTATGCAGGTATCTCAAAATATTGTTAATGACCATCACTATTTCAAAATTACGGTAATTATACTTGCCACAAAATCTTCTATTTAGTGAATTAATAAAGATACATATATATATATCACTTTAAAATACTTAGGGACATCTGGGTGATTCAGTTGGTTAAGTGTCTGCCTTCAGGTCAGGTCATGATCCCAGGGTCCTGGGATCAAGCCCCACATCGGGCTTCCTACTCAGTGGGGAGTCTGCTTCTCCCACTCCCTTTTTCTGCCGCTCCCCTTGCTTGTGCTGTCTCTCTCTCTGTCAAATAAATAAAAATCTTTAAAAAATGAAATAAAATAAAATACTTAGATAACAATTTCAATATAATTGCTTTCCATTGTAACACTATGCATTTTATTTACGCGTTTTCAAACATTTCAAGAAGAGGTCTGTATTAGTTTTCTATTGCTGCTGTGAGAAGTTACCACAAACTTAGTGATTTAAAACAACACAAATTACTATTATATTGTTCTGTAGGTCCCACTGGGCGGAATCTGACATGGGTCTCACTGGGCAGAAATCAAAGTGTCAGTTGGGCTGTGCCCCTTCTTCAGTGCTGGGGAGAATCCGTTCTTTGCCTTTCCCAGCTCCTAGAGGCTGCCTGCAGTCTGTGGCTCAGGACTTCCTTTTTCTATCTTCAAAGACATGTTTGAGTCCTTCTCAAATCATGTCACTCCAACCTTCCCTTCCACTTCCCTTTTCCACTTAGACTTTTGTGATTACATCAGACCCATTTGAATGATCCAGAATAATCTCTCTATTTTAAGGTCAGCTGATTAGCAACTTTAATTGTCCTTTGTCATGTAACAACATATTCTTATGTTCTAAGAATTAGATAAGGACATCTTTGAGGGGCAGTATTCTGCCTGTCATAAGGTTCATAGATTTCATCAGACAGCCCAAGGTGTCCATGGTATAAAAAGTCTAACACCGTACCTAAAACCTTGTCTGACTCATTTTGCCTGATACAGGCTGTCCTCCTGAATTGTGCCAGCCTCACTTTGGGTACCTCTGTAGCCAGTTGGTCAGAAACCCTGTGAGAGGCACATCCAGACCAAATCTGGGGAAGCCTAGAGTCTGAGAGAGGAAATTACATGGACTTCAATACAAAGGGTCCTAGCCAAAGTGTTTGGGAGCCCTTTTACTGTGGGTAACACTAGGGAAATGGCCCAGCTCCCTGCCTGAATTTTGTTATGGCCAAGGCAAGACCCTATTCTGGACTTGTGGATATTACAGGGACAGGGAACATGGATATGCCTCCTCCATTGGCATACGACAAACTTGAGACCCCTGTGAGCTGTCAGAGATCCCAGATCATGGAGCAAAGAAGGGACTGGAGGTCTGAAGTAGGATAGACTAGATTTCTGAACTTTCTGTTGTTATTGGACCATAAAGTCTTAACCTTTGCACTCTGAGGATTTATATGCTAAATTGAGTAGAAGGATATCCTGGTTTTATAGAAAACCTTTCAAGTTGAAAATAGTTATTAAAATGAGGAGAGCACATGGTCCTTCAAACTAGAGCCTTAAATGATAGCTCAGTAATACCCTTAAGTTTCATTGCCACCTAAGCTTCATGAGAATATAATGGCCTTAAAGATATGTTATCCTGTATTTCTTTGCCTGATGACTTTAATTGTTATTTTCCTCAATAAAATTGTATGCAATGCAGAACTGTCAATCATCGTTGGTCTAAAAGTGAAAAATACCTGGATTTAGCCTTGGTTTTACCTCTAGTCAGCAATATGATGCTAGCGAATTATTTAATGTCACCTGAAGAGCTTATTAAAAATTTAGGTGCCTGGGGCATTAAGCACACACTTTTTGAATCAGAAATGTCATTGAAGAGCACTGTATATTGAACATCTGTATATTGAAAAAACACCTGATGATTCTCACCATCAAAAGACCACTGTAACTACATTCTGGTAGTGGATGTGTTCACCTTCCTAAAAAAATCACCAGGAGTCTTTGTGCTTAAAATAATAAGGCATCAAGGGGTCAACTTTGATTTTGCTTCTGTTGGTGAACAATTAGGTACTACAAATGGCATTTTCTTACAATGATCTCTTTAATAAATGGCAATTTTTTTTCTTCGGGCAATCAATACTAGGTATTAGTTTGCTTTTTATCTTGCATGGATCAGGAATAAAATTAAGTTTGAAGTCTTCCTCCATGAAAACAGGTTTACCAAATATCAATCCTTTTAGCAAACCATTGATTTAAATTGCACCTTAATATTATTCTTCCATCTTCTAGATTAGCTAGAAGATTTTTGTGAGAATAAAAATCTGAAACCTGAAGGAAGGGATGAGGTGGGAGGGAGACAAATTCACAGGTTTAGCAGATAAGAATTGGCATGCTAACCCACATCTGTAGTGTTTCTTCTTCTTCACTAAGGTTAAACTAGAAAATATTATTTCTCCAAACATTTCTCCTGATCACTTTTGTATGATTATCATTTACAAACATCTTGTGCTGAAAGTCTGAACCCAGAGAATTGACTTCATTTCTGGGCTGTTGATTGAAAGAGGAAAAGTATGCCAAATGCCATAGGTACTTTCATCTAAGGACACTGATTGCATCCTTTTATTTTTCAGCTGAAGAAGGAAAAACAAGAGAAATATGTGAAATGAATTTTTTCTAAGTCTACCTCATGAGCACACATGTGCATAGTTGTGCATGCATGTTCATGTGTACATACCCACGAACATGAACAAAGTTCAGGTTAGCAACCTCCAGGTTACAATGTGAGGCCTATTTACTCTGACAAGTGAGTGCATAAGGATTCAGGGCAATGGCTGGCAAATTGCCCTATGTTCTTTTCTCTGATACTAGCCTGGCTGGTGTGCAGCGGCCCTTGGGAAGTACTGTTACAGGTACTGAAATCAAGCCCTGTGAAGCCTGTCAGGCTGATGGATGGAAATGAATCTCAAAAGTCCATCAACCCTGCCTGTCAAACACCTGCCAAGCGTCTTCAAATGGACGGCATGCCAGGCTGACTCAACAAAAAACTTAGCATTGCCTGGCAGGAAAGACTGCTGGAGGAAGTGAAGGAAGACAGAAGGGGGGAAATAGCACTGATTTTACATGGGAAGAAGAATCTGTTTGACTTGTTAGGTCTGATTTCTGTGAACAATCAAGGCAGTTTTTCTTGGTCTCATCTTAGTTACTTCTGTGCCATGGGGGGAAAAAGGCAGTAAGTGGCAAAATTAATTTTCATTATAAATTGATTATAATTTTTTCTTTCTAGAGATTCTTCTGACTCACAAAGCATGTTATATAGCCATCTGTTTTCCCCTAAAGATGAATTCTGTTAGATTTATTCATTTCTGTCTCCTCAGAAGTACCAACATTGCCAGTAGTGGGTATCTGTGTGTGTGAGGGAGAATGGAGAGGGAGGGGTGGGTATTTGGTGGTTTTTCTTTTTCCTACAGGTTAAGTTTTGTGTCCCTTGAGGGAACCCTTGAAATTTCTTTTGCTTTCTGGTCTCCAAACTCCAGTATCCATTCTCATGTAGGACCGGATGCTGTGTAGAAATCAGAGCTACCCTGGGGGCTTAGATGGGAAAGAAGCTTTCACAAGGTGGTACTGAAGAATTGATTTAAATGAAAATTTCAAAGGAGGAAGAAGGTCTGGGTTCTCTTCTGGGTTGGCATTGTTTTTAGAAGGTACTTCACTTATCCAGTCAGTTTTTATTTTTTATTTTTCTTAAAAAATGGAGAGAGCAGTGCATTCTCCCTCTTTTTGAAAAAAAAAAAAGAGGCAATAACAAATGATCATAACCATCTTCTGCTTTTCTACTTTCTGGTTTCTCTTTTTTTACTTATTTCATACTCTTAACAAAAGTCAAGTATTCTCACCTCCTTTATCCATTTATTGAAAAGTTTCGGCTAATGTCTGAGTAGGGAAATTTTTTGCATACCTGTAGTTGGGGGCAGTGGGCATGACTGGTGGATTTGGCTTACAGTTGTCTGCTCCAAGACTATCATCTGGAGTGGGTTGTGTCTGAAGAGGAGGGAACCTATTTGCGAAGTGATATAATAAATAGCTTATAAGTCTTTCCTTTCATCTTTTAGTTTTAGCCCCCAAGGACACTGCGCCCTCCCATTTTCTATACATGCCTGAACCAATGAACTCCCAGATCAGAGTGAGCAACAGAGGAGTTGCATGGTATCTATGCATGTACCAAGCTTTGGAGTACCTCCCAGCCCACACTCCTAGAGACAACTAACTCTACTCCCCACTCCCAATAAAACCTAGCATTGTGTCCTGTGCAGAGTAAGGACTAAACAGTGTTGAGTCAATGAGAAAATGGATGAAAGAGTGCATTAACTTGTTTATAGTGCCTCTGCTCTACTGCTTTTGGTTTGGGTGAAGATGAGCCAGGAGAACATGCTCCGGCAGCAGATGGAAACCAGCAGGCATTTTTTTTTTTTTTTAATATTGTAGAGAACAAACCGGGGGATCTGAGGCAAAGCCCTCATGTGAAGCCCCTGAGTTCCTTGGGAACTGATAATGATGAGGTTTAGAGGTAAGATCAGTGGTCCAGAGCCCTGAGAAAGGAGGGTTCTTGGGATCCCAGGGCTCCTCAGCTCACTAGCTTGGAAATCCTTAACAGCAGAATTAGTAGTCAAGTGGGCAGTAGGTCAGAGGAGAAGAAATTCTCAGTTCCACTCAGGATTTGGAGGTGTGGTTTATGGAAGAGACTTCTTTAAATAGTGAAATGATAAAGAATGGTTGTTACTGTATGTTTGACTAGAGAATTCTTTTTTTATTAAGATTTTATTTATTTATTTGAGAGAGAGACAGCGAGAGAGGGAACACAAATAGGGGGAGTGGGAGAGGGAGAAGCAGGCTTCCCGCCGAGCAGGGAGCCCGATGTGGGGCTCGATCCCAGGA